>NC_061115.1:129565815-129832649 GCF_002878395.1 Capsicum annuum
AAAATTTTGTAGGTTCTGTCTAAGGCTAATGACATTTGTGATAGGCTATCACAGTCGTGATGGATTATCAAGAAATGTCGTCACACCTGGAACCTAAAACATGAAGGAGACCCTCTTGAGAAATATGGAGTTATGTTGATTGGTTCTTGCGAGTTACGTAATCATGGGTACTAACTACGTGGTTTCTATTAATACAGGAACCTTATCATGTCACCCAAAGGAAAGATCCCCATACTTACAAAGAAGGAACAGCAAAAAAGTATATGTCAGAGACTTATCGATGAAAAGTCTAATTATGAAGAGGAAGAACCTCTGCTCAGGAAGCGAAAGAAGAAGCAAAGCCCTAATAAGCCTCCACCACCACCACCAGTTGAGAAGGAGGATAGTGAGGACACTGAAACAACAACACCATCTGAGCAGGAGGTATCTGAACATTCTGAACATGAGCAGCATGAGTCTAAACATGCTAAATTTGAGGAAGAAGCACATGAAGTGCTTGAGGAGCTTGAGTCTGAGGAAACAGCATCTGAATCCTCTTCAACTGAACAACAAAATAATGAGGAGTCTCTAATTCGGGAAACACTTATCAAATGTAAGAACCCTAAAGTTTGAGACAATGGTAGATGGAAAATTCCCAAGGAAGACGGCATCTTTACTACTGCACTCCACCAAAATGATAAAAGAAGGACTAAAAGGCCGATTCAGGAAGAAAATAGGATTATCACAAAAGGTTTGACTAGGTATCCTTAAGTGGAACAAAAGTTCCAAGAGTACGACTTGGGATAGACTAAAAAAGAGGGAAGCTCATTTTGCCCTGCATTGGTCCAAGAGTTTTATGCGAACTACCAAGCTCAGTTGGAAAACATATGTAGGTCGAGAGGAAGAGTTGCAGACTAGCCCTTGTTGGATAGAGTTCAGGTAAGAGGCATAAGGGTTGATATCTCAATTAGAACCATCAACACGTTCCTGCATGGCCCCAACTTCACTCCTCAGTCTACTTCACCATCAGTCTATACTGGGATTAAGAATTGGGCAAAACAACATCCGTGGTTGGCCAACATCATAGCTGAAGGAGAACTAGAATGGGTGACCAACCCAAACGAAAGAATCTATAAGTCCTCTTTGACTCAAGAGGCAAAGTTTAGGTGGGGTGTAGTGCGTATCTAGCTGATACCCACCGATGGAGACAATATTTGGGGTGATGACTGAGCTATCCTAGTAGAAAGACTGGTGTAAAAGCTTCCACTAAATTTCTAGGAAATCATTGCTGATGAGATGAAGATTAGAATATCGAGAATCGACATAGCATATCCTTTCCCTTGTCTTATCACAGAGTTATGTTGGGCTACTATTATGCTAGAGATTGCAGTGGTTGATGATAGCATTCCTGCCTGAAAGACTCACAACTCTATACGGTATGATAAAAATCAGCCAAGATTCTGAGACTGCGCCACCAAATTCTTTAGCATAGGTAGGTTCAGTGCCTGAGAATGAACCCAACCCCTCAATACTATGCAACCAAATTCTTTAGCATAGGCAGGTTCAGTGCCTGAGAATGAACCCAACCCCTCAACTCCTATAGCATCAGTAGGATTTGCATTTCATTTGATCTATGTTAGAAAAGTGGCCAAACTAACCAAATGGTGTGAGAAACAACTATATTCCTTTGCCAAATAGTTTACCGCTATAGTAAACAAGAGAATAAAGGCTTCGCTTGAGCCTTTTGTGACTTTGCCTGGATGGGTTACAGATTTGGAGAACCACTTTGATGCATGTGGAAAAGAAATATCATGGGCAGATCTTGCTAAATTCAGTATGGCCTTGAGCAAGGTAAAGGAAGATGTTGGCGTGTTACAGCAGCACCAATTTATGGTGTCGATAGATCCGGCTGTGGAGTAATTTGAGAAAGAAATTCCAATGCTTGACCTAATTGGAGATTCACCAAAGAAGAGAAGGAAAAGAGGGAGAAGAAGGGAAAAGATAAGAGAGAAGATCCTAACAGTGAGAAAGAAATAAGAGTGAAAAAAAAGGCCAAAAAAGAGAAATTGAAGAAAGTAAGAAAGGAGCCCCTAGCGGATAATGAGAAATGGGAGGAGGCTTTGAGAGCCAGGGCTGTAGGAGCCTCATCTAGTAGACTCCCACCTACTACAAAGCCAGATGCTCTCGATGGACAGAAGGTAGTAGATAATACGACAGTAGGGTCAGGAACCCATGAACCCTGAGATTGATCCATTCCTGGTATACTCTAACCCTTAGTTTAGTTTTGTTTTGAGTCTAAGTTGAGGGTGTAGGGTAGGATGTTGTTGTAACATATGCTGTAGTGACTAGCATAAATACACGTACAGAAAGTAGTTGATATATTTTTAATTTATTTTTGAACACCTCTCCAATGTTTTGTTGCATAATTGTGTAAATTGCATTTACTTGCGACCATTGTGAATCTTTTTATAGCATTAGTTCTAGTTTCTTGATAATCACTACTGAATAAATGTATGAACTAGACAAGTAGTAGCCTACGATATATTTGTGTCCCATATGTGTGTGAACAACTAATTAGTTCCCTCTGTGTGCTGAAGCCAGAACTTACCCGGTTAATCTTACCATGGTTGATAGGTAGGGGAAGGAAAGGATCATAGGCCATTTTTTATATTAAGCCACTTTTAGCCTAAATAGTTTTCCCTGTGTGCATAATATTCCTTGATCCCTATTTTGAGCCAAAATTGCCCATTTCTTTCTTATGACACCTTTCACCTTCCTATCTATACCATAATGAACTTATTTTGGCCCTGGTCCTCCTTGGACACTGTGCACCTTAACCTAGGAAAAAAGTCTAAGTTGAGGGTGGGTATCATAGAGGTGCATAGTGTAAAATGAGTATGAATAAGGGTAGACTAAAAGAAAAGGAATAAAAAGTTGGGTGCTGTAGAAAAAGCATGAGGAAAGAAATAGTGAAAAAAACACCAAACTTGAATATGTGTGTTCAAGAAAAGAGAAAAAGAGAAAAAGGTTAATAAGTGAGCTCCAAGAGATTAGTGCAGTGTCAAGGAGGCATAGTCACTCTAAATGTCCTTGAATATTATACCAGTCCCTAGCCTACATTACAAGCCTAAGAAAAGTCCTATAGTGATCCAAGCTGGCCTATCTGAAGATCTGGGTAATGAAAATAAGGGCAAGCCTATGGTACTTGGCATACAATGATTGGATCTTTGTTTTGAGAGTGAGAGTCTTTTGACTATCCCCATGTTTACATCTTTGGTCTGATATGAGTAGAGGGGAATTTCTTTGTTGTGAGGGTACACTGGTATTGTTGCTAGTTACTTGCTAGTTTAGGTAGTGTAAAATTGGTACATGCATGGTTGTTGTTTGTAAGATTGATGCCATAGCTTGATTCCTTTGTGTTACATTATTGTTTTTCAGTAGTATACACAATTGGTTTTAATTTGATTGATCTTGGAGGTGGTAACTGTGTTTTGAGCTTAAATGATTAATTGACTGCCAAATTGTACTTTGTATTGTCTTAGTTATATTTTGTTTTCTTCAGGACAAGCAGTTGTTTTAAGTTGAGGGTGTTGATGTGTGATCCTATGCTAACACATTTGAGGCTTTTAAGTCTAAATAATTGTAAGGTTTTGAGCAAATTTAGTTGTTTTTGATTAGTTTTACTTTGATTTTGTAGTAAAGGTTGAGATGCAGGGAAACCAACAATAATGGAAGGAAAAAGGCTGAAATCTAAAGCAATTAAAAGACAAGTGCTGCTGACGACATTCATGATAGGTTATCAGCCCGGTGATAGGCTATCAAGGCCATCGTCATCCTTAAACAGAAAATGAGTTCCAGCTGGTAGAATTGATGACATTTTATGATAGGCCATTATAATGGTGATAAGTCATTAGGAATGCCGTCAGACTTAGGCAAGACATGAGAATTGGAACAAAAGTGTGATGACATTTCTGATAAGTCATCATAGTCTTGATAAGCTGTCAAAAGTTGTCGTCAACCTAAGATAGGAATAGTGCAAATTTGAAGAAGACCTGACGACATTCTTGATAATTGTCACGATCCTGATAAGGCGCCATCAATAGTCGTTGTCTATTTCGAGAAAAAGCTGTAACCTTAATTTTGTTTCCTTATTTAGGATGAACTATTTAAAGCTTTGTTTTAGGATTCTCTAGGAAGATTTCTGAAGAGAGTTGACACATTGAGTTTTGATATAGCATATTTTGATATTTTCCTCTCTACTTTTGGCTTGAAAAAGAAAATACTTTAAAGAGATTATTATCAATATTTTGGGATTTTCTTTGTGATCTAATATGTGATTCACTAGTTATTATTCATCTCTATAAGTTTATCTTTCAAATAATGAATTCAATTAGGTGTTTCGTTCGTTTTATCATGAGTGGCTAAATTCCATTAACCTGAGTTATGGGATCTAGGGTTAGGTCTTGATAATGTGCTAAGTGATGAAAATTCAAAAGGTGGTAGGATTTCTTGATAATTCTGAAGCTTTAATTAACATCTGTTAGTTGCAAACAGGGGACATACCCACTTTGATTTGCTTCAGAAAGAAACCAAAAATAGTAGGAAGTGAATTATCAACAGGAACTAAATACTTGGTTTAATAGTTAGCATTGCACCAAGGTTGGTTAACCTGAGCTAAAAGCTAGGCAGTGAATAGAAATTCCCTAAGTTCGAGAGGATTAGGAAATTAACCGCTTAAGTAGGTCAAGAGACATTTAAGCATAGCGTCGATAAAGATAGCTTGTTGTCCTACCCACTATGAGAATCTTGAACCACTTTTAGCATCTGTCATGTACCAGAAGCCCTGGGGAACCTAATTCTAGTTATTTCATAAACTTTTGATTACAAATAATAAAATTAAAGTGACAAACAAATACTTTTTAAACCTAAACCCCCATTTCAGGAGACATTAAACTATCAGTGGATTAAGTAGAAAACAACTTGAGTTCATACCATATTCCTTGTGGAATTCAACCCCAACCTGGTTGGGTTTTATATTGACAACTATTGCTTACACTCTTATTGAGAGGTGTACTTTGAGCGTTATCATTGATGCGGTTTATAAATATGAGCCCTTGTTTGATTTCGGCAGTTGATGATGAAATTGATAATATTGTTTTAGTTCAAGTGTGGCAACTGAGGACAATGTGATGATTTATAAGACGTCATACTAAGTGCTAGGCAATTGTTGTCCATATAATACCCAATATGTTTTGGGGTTGAATCCACGAGGAACAACATGAATGGTGATTGACTAAGCTCAAAATAAAAGTTGCATGCTAGATTCAAACCAAGGATACAAATATTTGGAGGTTTTGAATATTTTCAAAACTATAAAAAATTTAGGGCTTCTAGAAGACTAACTTAATGCTAAGAAAAATCAGAGTATAATTAACTCGTAAAGGATCTTGGGGTCATTCCATTCTAGGTGTGAATTCATACATAGGTAATTGTAAAATTATCAAAATCTATCTAGGAGTCGTGGGTAGGCTAGATTTAAGGTATTAGTGTTAGTCTTTCAACTAAACACTAAATTTCACTCATGGATTCTTTTAAATACCTCATGAGTGTGACAAAATCATCAATCAAAAATACCTCATACTAGCATCTTTATTTCTAAGATGATGCTTATGAACATAAAAAACTCATAGAACATCTCTATTCCTATGATCATGCCATGAGAGAGACTAATTCAAAGTGCAGTTCACTATTACTAATCACCTATATCCCTCTTTTAAAGATGATATGGGATCCAAGTAAATTGATCTTTTGACCCACAATTCTCAATTACAACCTAGAGTAATAACAAAACCCACAACAAATAGCTACTTAGGTAGATAAGTAAATAACACCTACGTTCAACTAAATCTTTCAATTTCTTATTTTACTATGTTCAAGTCTATCTATTCCTCTATCCGTAGAGTACATTCAATGTATAGAAATGGCTTAGGAAGTACTAGCTACTCATAAAGATAGAAAGTAAAGATATACCAAGATTTTCACCAAATTTATCCATGAAAGATAAAGAGAATGTAAATCATAACATTAAATTTACATATACCTTGAATGGAAATTGCTAATCCTTCTCTTAGGAGTTACTCTATGGTCTTCTTAGCTCAAGAGTAGTACAAATATAATCGAAGAACCAAGAGATAAGATAAAAATTAATGAAGATCCCCTCTTGTGAAAGGGTTTTAACCCTTTAAGACTTAGGACACAGCTCTTTGAAATTACAATCCAACCCTTGAGACTTTTCCACCCTATTGTGATATCGATTCCTGGGTTTCAATCACGATACCACGATTATGGTGGTCCTATCATGATCGCCCTTTAATTGACTTGTTAACTGTCATGATTGTGAATTTCAGGCCACGATCACGGTACATAAGGGTCGACTCCTGGTCCTATATTTTTAGCTCTTGCTCTTTTTTTCCATTTTCTTTTTATTTCAACTTGATTTCAACTCATTTTTATCATAGGTCCTGCAAGATAACAAAAACTAAAAAAATTAATGTATTCCAATGGAGAATTAGCCTCATTTACACAATTTCATCCTAGTAGTATGCAAGAATTTAGATATTAAGGAATGGTAAATTTTCCACTCATCAATGATACTATTAAGTTTCTATTCAAGTCCAACATTAGCAATTTTGTATGAGATTATATGATTAGGTTGGATTCTTGGTTATGGCATGATAATTGGTAACTTATTATTACTATATTACTTAGTTCCCTTGATTGTACCCTCTAGGCATTTTGGGGCATGCGTTTTTTATTTGCTTCTCAAAAATTCTAGGCTTATGGGGGCCAATCTTGTACTTATAGTTGTGTGATATTTATGTTACCATTTTGTATGGATTTATTTATTTACATACAATGATGTCAGACCTTATTTCTAGGTTTTCCTTTTTTACATTGACTTAGATTATCCTATCGTGTATTGTATCGTATTTATGTTATAATTTATCTCAGTTAGACGATTATGCCTACTGATTACCCATGGTTTAGGTACTCATACTACACTTATGTACCCTTTTGGTACAGATCTGAGTAGTAGTTACCATCGCTGATTTGATGCTCGTGCAGGGTTTATTTTAGAGATTGGTTTAGCCCTTAGAGTCAGAGTTATCCTTTTTTCCTTCTGTTTTCCTATGTCTAGTCTTTAATCTTTAAGATGGATTATTTTTAACTACATAGTACTTATATTTCTTTTGTAATAGCAAGAGTAGTACAAATATAATCTAAGAACAAAGAGATAAGATAAAAATTAATAAAGATCCCCCCTTGTGAAAGGGTTTTAACCCTTTAAGACTTAGGACACAGCTCTTTGATATTACAATCCATCCCTTGAGACTTTTATACCCTATTGCGATATCCATTCTTGGGTTTCGATCACGATACCACAATTGCGGTGGTCCTATCATGATCGCCCTTCAACTGACTTGTTGACTTATCATGATCATGAACTTTAAGCCACGATCTCGGTACATAAGGGTCGCCTTCTGGGCCTATATTTTTAGATCTCTTCAACTGCTTTAGGTTTTGTACTTTCTCAGATGGCAATAACATGTGTTACCATTTTATGAGACAAGGGTCCTAAGATCGAACATAGGGATTTTTTCTCTTGTTGTGGATGACCTAGAGGTTCTAAACAGCCTAAAGATGTTTCCCCAATCAGGTTCATGATAAGGGGAACTTTACCTGACCCTATTCTTGCTCCTAAGCTAGAGTTCTTCCTCCCCAGCAAGCGGTGAGACAGGGACCATCCCAGGTTCTATTGGGATTTATTTCTTCATTAGCACTTAGTGATTATTTTATTGAGCTTTTGCAATTAGTTGGTGGTGCATCATATGATGGTGTATATTGTATAGATCAAAGTGTTACTAAGGCAAGGGCGTAGCCTATAGCTACAGCTCCTACAGTAGAGGTCTCTCCTATATCGGTAGTTTCTCCGCTGGTAGTTATGCAGCCTACTATGTCTGTAGAGGAGTAAAAAATGTTGGGTAGATTCTTAAGATTTGATTGTGAGGATAGGCTCTATAATTTGGGACTAGTTGAGACTCGTGGTATAGATTAAACTACTTTTCAGTAGGACTTGGCAGCTCAACATTGGTCCAGAGGTCATCTTAATTCCAGGCCAGTTGGATTTTCCCCTTTGAGATGGACCTAATTCTTTGAGATTTTATTGGAGAAGTATATACCCCGCAGTATCATGGATCAGTTTTCTAGGTTAGAGTAGGTATCCATGACTGTCTGGAGTATGAGGCTAGATTTTATGAGTTACTAGGCATTCTACTTTTATTCTGACTACTTAGTATAAGAGGGTTCATTGATTTTTTTAAGGGTTCAGACTTTCTAATTGAATGTCTACTCAGAGTTTGGTTGTTGTGTGTACGTTGTTTTTTAGGTTTCTAATCATGCTCATCTTATAAACAAAATGAATCACGAGGCTCAAGAGGGCAGCTCTAAGAGGTTGTGATTCTAGGAAAGGTTTAGCAAAAGCTTTGGTAGCTCCCTATTCAAGGGTAGTGGTACTCAGGGAATGTAACCTACACGTCAGTTATATCAGTACTAGGGTTAATCTATTAGACCTATTTAGGATGCACTTCATATCATCGATAGAGGCCAGTCTAGTTTCAGTGGTCATCCTGGCCAGGATCGTGGCCAGTCTTCGAGTGGTTTATCTTCTGTTTATTCTAGTTGTGTTGTTCTTTTGAGTCTGCTGAATCTTCTTGTTTTAGCTCAACTCTTGTGGCATGCTATGGTAGTTTTTCATCATTGCTCGAGAGAGTGCCCCAATTTTGGAATGATGGTTCCTTTAGTTCAAAGTGTTCCACCGATTTGGTTAATTCCACCCCTGGCTAGAAATAGTATGCAAAGTCATAGGGTGGTCCCAAGGGGGATCGTGAAGGTTCTCATGCAAGTAGGATGGGAGATCTATTAGGATCCCAGCCAAGTGGTTATCGTGGTTAGTTTTATACAGTACCTACTAGACCCGAGGTTGTATTTAGATTTTGTTATTATAGGTATGATCTTGGTTTGTCAGCAATTGACTTTTGCTTTATTTGACCCGGGATCCACTTATTCTTACGTGTCATCAAATTATGCTCCATGGTTAAGTTATCTTAGGATATATTATCTATGTCATTATGTGTATCTAATCTCATAGGTGATTCTATAGTAGTGGATAGAATTTTCAGAGCATATGTCACGATTGTTCGAGAGTTTGATACTCAGGCTAATCATATTGTATTAGATATGGTGGATTTAGATGTGATTTTTGGTATGGACTGGTTATCCAACTATTATGCGATCCTGGATTATTTTGACAAGATCTTTACCTTATCCATGCTTGGCATACCCTCAATCATTATAGGAAGCTATTAGAAGCAAGCTTATGGGGATTAATTCATATATTTATATTAGCAGGCTTATTTTAAGAGGTTGCAAGCCTTACTGCACTTATGTTAATGATATTAGTGTGGAGAGTCTATCACTTAGCTCTATTCCTATAGTTCAAGAGTTTTCTAATGTATTCATTATAGATCTACCTTACCTTCCTCCTAAGCATAGTATTGGTTTTGTTATTGATTTAAGTTGGGCACCCGACCTATTTCTATGGCATCTTGTTGTATGGCTCCTACAGAGATTAAGGATCTAAATTCTCAACTTCAAAATCTTTTTGGTAAGGGTTTTATTAGATCGAGTGGGTCTCCTTAGGGAGCTCTTATGTTTCTTGTGAAGAAGAAAAGAGCTCCATATATATGTACATTGATTATATCTAGCTTAATAAGGTGACTGTGAAGAATCATTATCTTATGGATTATATTAATGATTTATTTTACTAGCTTCAGGGTGAAGTGGTGTTCTCTAGTATTTACTCGAGGTTCGATTATCATCAACATAGGATTTAGGATGAGGATATCCTGAAAATAGGCGTTAGGATCTATTATGGTCATTATAAGTTCCTAGTGATATATTTTGGCTTTAGTAACGCCATAGCTGCATTTATGAATTTGATAAACCGTGTGTTCAAACCTTCATTTGATTTCTTTTTTATTATTCATTAACAGCATCCTTGTATATTCGAGGAGTAAAGAGAGGTATATGCAATAGTTGACGATTTTGCTCTAGACTTTAAAAGATCATATGTGTTATGCCAAGTTCTCTAAGTATGTATTTTGGCTAGAGTCAATGAAATTCATTGGGTATGTGGTGTATAAGGATGGGATTATGGTGGACCCATTGAAGTCCAAGGCCAATCTTAATTGAGCTAAACCTACATCTTTGACTGAGGTTCATAGCTTTATTGGGTTGGCCATTTATTATAGGCTGTATGTTCAAAGCTTTCCTCTTATTGCCGTGCCGATGACCAAATTGACAAAGAAAGAGGATTCTTTTCAATGGTCCAGGGAGTATGAGTCGATCTTTTGAAATGTCAAGGGGGACATTAGACTCTATATAGCTTGAGATTGAAGCACAAGAAAGGGAAATATTCCTAAATTCCTCATAGACCCTCTCTTATAAGTATGGCATGCTTCACACCTATAAAAGAGACTCTACTTTACACGGCTTTGCAGACTCCTAACTGACTATGAACTTAGGATCTAATCCCAACTTGGCATGCCCCAAAATTGGGCAATAGCACATGGGCACCTCAAGCTCACATGAATAGGAGGTGTCCCAAATAACACAACCTAACCATCATCAAAGCAACCACGCAGGTCAGATGAATTCCAACCATATAATAAGATAGAAAAAATTTATGGCTAAAGTCAATACATAGACAATAACTAACATTTCATTAATGTCGACCATTTAGTCAAATGCCCAATTCCACAGTCACCCACAAAACCTATAGCAAACCAAAGTAAAAAATATGTCGGGATATACCCCCGACAATAGCCAAGTACCAAATCTATACAAGCATATGACATAGAATAATGAGACTATATAAGGTAGGCCTTCTAGACTATAAAATCTTACTACTTCAAGGTCAATGGCCGAACTGCACAACCACCTATTCACTGTGTAGAAAAAGAAGATGATGATTTGGCCCCTATGTTACGTGGGGACATAGCTTCCAGAGATAGTTAGCGGTTGGAGTGCTAACATATAACCCAAGGATAAGGATAAAATACCATGTTTTTGCAATCCAGTCAAATTATTATAAGTAATCATTCTTACACAAGTTAATTTATCTCACTAAATGATATTTACACATTTATCCTTACAAATCTATATATCATATGCCATCAAGATATCCATACTTAACCACTTTCTCATCTCTTTCAATCATGAGGCATAAAGTAGAGGACTCTAATATTCCACACTTAGGTTCAACTCGTGCATATTAAGCATAGAAATTTAACCACATTCATATGTCATTACATGAAGTTCTTCAATCATGAGCTCATTAATTAAGTAAGGTACCCCAAACCATATATTTATCCATTGTAGCAAGGGCTCTATCTATATGTACACAATCAATTAGGCATGGGACTCTAATCACATGTTCACATATTCAATTAGACATAGAACTCCAATCACATAATCACATATACACTTAGGTATGGAACTCTAATCACATGCGACCATACTCAAGTGGGAATTGAACTATAATCACATGCATACATATTCATTCGATCATGTAACTTTAATCACAAGATGTTTCATTCAATCAGTCCAGAAACTTTAATCACATGTCATTTCATAAGGTGAGGTATTTTAACCTCATGATATCTATGTATGAAAAGGACTCCAACCATAAGCCACTAGGCGAGGAACTCTAATGACAAGTCATCTGATAAGGGACTCTTACTACAAGTCATTGGAAGAGGGACTCTAACCACAAATCACTTCATAAGGAAAGGGACTTTAACCATAAGCCATCACATTATTATCATTACTCAACATTTGAATTCTCAGTCCACTGGTTCATGTCAAATAGAGTCTGTTTTATGATTGTGTAATGCTCTACACTTATAAGAGAGGGGCTATGAGACTTTTAAAAATATTTTACTTTCTTGTTGTCTTACTTTAAGCTATAGAGTTTAAAGTGTCGGATTTCTTTAATTTCTATTTTCTTGTCTTTCAGATCATGCCTCTAAGAATATCTGATATTCACGCACAAATCTTTATCCCAACTTGGGACAATATTGAAGGGACATGCTCTACCTCAGAAGTCTAGACCCGATCAAGGGTTGCTGCATCTGACTGTCAGCGTGGGTTTACCTATCTCTACTAATCTTCCTCCTAGGGGTGACACTCATACTCAATCGCCTCAAGGGGAGGCCACTAATGCTAACTTTTGTCGCTCTATTACTCTATTAACTCTGTTGGTAGCTTCTCAGTCTGAGCATGGTATTTGGTACTCTATCTTCTGAGGCCACAAGGGTTGGCCAGTTGATGAGGTTGCATTCTCTTATGTTTATGAGTGTTATGGTTATGGAGGATCATCAAGCCTGTATTGATAAATAGTAAAAGATTCTCTGGATCATGCACGCTTTAAAACTTCAAGGTGTTGAGTTTACTGCCTATCAATTGAAAGATATGGTGTACCAGTGGTACGAAGAGTGGGAACAATTGAGGGATAAAGATACTAATTTTTCCTTATGGGTGGATTTTTCTAGTACTTTTCTAGATAGCTTCTTTCCTTAGGAGTTGGGTAAATCAAATATGGAAGAGTTTGTGAATTTAAGGCAAGGTAGGATGTTTATCAAAGAGTATGCCTTGAAATTCCATTAGTTTTCTAGGAATTATCCTGAGTTGGTTTCTAGTATGATGGCCGGGATGCTTACGTTTGGTTTGGGATTGTCTCATGAGTTGATTCTTTAGAGTAAGGTGTCTTTGTAGATCAAAGAAATAGAAATATCTAGATTAGTTGTATATATGCAACAAGAAATAGAGAAGAAGAAAAGAAAGAATGAGTTTACTAAGAAATTTAAGCCTTATGAGCAAAAGGATAGAGATGGTGATAAGTGGCCAAAGAAGAAGTGAGCGAGTTCCAGTTCTTTCTCTATGGCTAGTTCTCCTTTCCTAAAGTCGTCGGGTGATCATCGATCTTAGTATGATATTGAGTTTTGGGAATAGGGTGTCCAATCGCGGGTTAATGGGGCTTAGTCAGCTCCAACCTAACCTTTTTGTATATTTTTTGGGCAGTCGCACCAAGGTTTATATAAGAAAGGGAAGAACAAATATTTTTATTATGGTCATACTGGTCATATGCAACGTGACTATTGTGTTAGGATTTATTTTTTGAATAACAAGGTTCCCATTGGCTCTTCTTCTTCTTTCGCACCAAAAGGTTATGCTTCTACATTTGTTTTGTTTCTGGTACCGATACTGGCTAAAATTGGTTATATGCTTTTACATTTCACTAAGATTCGAAGACATCTCCCGATGTAGTAACTGGTATGTTGAAACTTTTCTCCCATGATGTGTATTGCTTATTTTATCAATGGTTCAATCTTTCTTACGTGTTTCTGTTAGTGGCTATACATTTTGGTTTTGGTCCTGAGTATCTATTAGTTGCTTTTTCTATTTCTACACTGGTAGGAGACTCTATGGTTTTTAAAAGGGTCTATAGGGTTTGTGTGGTAGTTATCGGTAGTAGAGAAACTCTTGTGGAACTGATAAAGTTGGATATAGTTGACTTTGATGTCATATTGGGGATGAATTGGTTCTATTTGTGCTATGCATCCTTAGATTGTCGCACCCGTATAGTCATGTTTAAATTCCCTAATGAGTCGATAATTATATAGGAAAGAGAATCTTTAGAGCCTAAGGTGAGGTTTATCACATATCTTAGAGCATAAAGGTTGCTTTCAAAAGGGTGTTTGTATCATTTGATCTTGGTTAAATATTCTAACTCTGAATGTCCTTCTCTAGAATCCATTCCTGTGGTTAATGAGTTTCCCGAGGTTTTCCCTAATGATCTTCTTGGTATTCCTCCCGGTAGGGAAATTGATTTTGGGATTGATCTTACTTCGGACACTTATTCTATCTCTATCCCTCCTTCTAGGATGGTGCTGCTAAGTTGAAGAAGCTTAAGGAGAAATTAAAGGATCTCTTAGATAAAGGTTTTCTCCATCCTAGTGTGTCTCCTTGGGGTGCTTCGGTATTGTTCGTGCATAAGAAGGATTGTTCGCTACTATTGTGTATTGACTATTGTCAGTTGAACAAGGTGACCATAAAGAATAAATATCCTTTTCCTAGGATCATTGATTTGTTTTATCAACATCAGGGTGCAAAGTTTTTCTCTAATATTGATCTTAGGCCAGGTTTTCATCAGCTTATATGTAGGGATGTGGATATACCTAAGACTACCTTAAAGACCCGGTATGGTCACTATGAGTTCCTAGTTATGTCTTTTGGGTTGACCAATGCTCTGGTGGCATTCATGGATTCATTGTTATCAATTGGGTGTTCTTGAAGGTGTCTACCATGAAGAAAGTAATGCAGTTTTGTAAGAAGGAGAAACTTAGTCCCCAGTATGTTGATCCATATTTTTGGTAAAGAGGGTTGGTAATGTTTCCTATAAGTTGGAGTTTCCCTCTAGTTTGAGTTCTATCTATTCGATATCCCATGTGTTAATGTTGCACAAATGTATAGCTGAACCTTCATTGGTTATTCCCTTAGAGGATATTGGTATTTCGCACATTTCATCCTATGATGAGGTCTTCATGAGGATATAGGACCGATAAGTTCACCAATCATGAATAAATGAGGTGAATTCAATAAAGGTTCTATGCTGGAACCAAAAGTCTAATGAAGCTACTTAGGAGGTAGAGTAGGACATGATGTTCAAATATCCACATTTGTTTTCCGTTTCAGAAACTCGTGCTTGAGGTATGTGTTGATCTTCTTATCTTTGTTGTATAGATTTTTTCTAACTTTTTTAAAGGTTAGATTGATGTATGATAATGTGTTAACTCGTGCTTTTGCTTACCTTAACCTGTTATTCGAGGATGAATTATCCAAGTGGGGAAGAATTGAAACACCTATTCTTTTGACCCTTAGAAAATTTCCTAAGCGTGATTTTCTAGACAAGCTATTGTTTGAGCATATTTATCCTATTCTAAGATATAGTTTACTACCCCCTCTATCGCATAATGTCAGGATCATTTCATTGCATTTTGTTGAAGCTACGGTTGGGCATCATACTTCTCATACCCTTGGGTATGTGGTGTATGTGGTCAAGTTGCATGATGCCTTAAGCTTGACCTAGTGGATTCTATCTAGGGTACAAGTTGTAGGAGACATCTTGTATGATAGGATCTGAGTTACCCTTTTATGGTCATATGTTGTTTAGTATGGAGGACCGAGTTGATGCTAGGGTATGATATAATAGTACTAACCATACCCTAGGGTATGGTTTAGAGGCAGTGGTCGTACCCTTCTGCTAGCAAATCTCTAATTTTAAGCTAGGGCATTCCAGAAATTTCCCACCCAAAAACACTCAAGTTCCCATGTCCTATAGCATGTTGTTTCCTCTCATAACACACTTTTGAAAGATTAAACATTCCAAACACTTTGTCTAACACACTATTGAAGATTATATCTAGGGTTTCTAGAAGTGTTCATCTAGATGCTCAACGGTCAAGTTCCTCTTAGTGAATCTTCTTAAATAAGTCATGTGAATCTTCTCTCATTGTTAGTTCATAAATATCATTTGTTTTAAAGTTTAATTATGATTCTTAAATAGTGGTTTCGAAAACAAAAATTTAGGGTTTTGTTACATATGGTTGAGTATTGTTTACTCTTGATTTAGCTTGTGTTTATACATTCTTTTGATGATGGTTTGCACGTGTGGGTACTTAGTGATTTTGGTTTAACAAATTGATCAATTGGTACCCTAAAATTGGCGGGTTTTACCTTGATTTTTATCTTATTAATAGCATTTCCTCAAAGTGTTTGTGAAAATGCCTAAGAGATTAAACTAGTCATATAATGAATTGGGTTGGGCACAAATGTTTAGTATAAGAATGCTAAGGAAGGATGAATGATTTTGTAAAGGTATTGCCAACCATAAATGGAATTGAAATATGTTTTGAACTAAGGCATTGGCCTAATGAATATGAAAGGTTGGTAAATGATTATGTGAAGGCCTTATGGACCATGTAATGATTTGAGTGTTTACCTTGGTAGTTGAGTTCGTTAAAAAGGGTTTGAGTCCCTAAAAATTAACTTGATTTATGTCTATATTTGATAATGGGTTCATTTCCCTAAATCTTGCATTGCATTGATGGCTTGTATAGACAATGGGTTCGAGTCCCAAAGTTAAATGTTAATGGCTATGCCATTATTGTACACTTGGAAGTGGTGTTTGTATGATAATACCAATGAAATGCCTTTGGTAAGTAAATGACTTAATCGTTGTGTTTGTGAAATGATGGTTTTAAATTATTCTTTAAAGCAGGATGTGTAGCCGGGCCGTGAAAGTGGCATCCAAAGGACTAACATTGGAAATTGAGCTAGCTAGTACGGGTGTCTAATGATCGGGTGGTTCGATTCCCCTTAATGAACATATGAAAGGGAGGTTCAAGTCCCCTTACTACATGTATTGGTTCTATGTCACCTTTACTGTTCAGGGAGATTTGAGTCCCCTATATACCTATATACGATTATGGATATTCTATTATTCGTGCGGCTACACGCACTAGGGTCCCTCTAGCTAGGGGAGAGCTGGACCCATATACCCTGTGGGTACTGCGTTCTATGACTGTTATGCTATACAACCTAGGTTAATGTTTTCAAAGTTTATGCTAATCTTGTTCCCTACCTCGGCATGGTATATATATATATGTATAAGTATGAATTGTATTGATTAAATGTATTTGATTAATGATTTTGTACTATTGGCACTATTCTATCTTTATCCTTATGTTACATGTTAGCGCTCCATCCGCTTCAATCCTTATCTTTATACTGTTGGGTATCAATCCTAGTAAATCACTTTCTTCAAAATTAGATAAAAGCCAATCTTTTGGGCACAAGGGTGAAAGAGTATGTTTGTTCAAACCCCACATACTTGAATTTCTTAATTTCTTGGAAGGACCTTGAATTTGTAGACTTGGAAGGTGAATTCTTGGATGAAACCCTGCCTCTTCATTTCTTGAGATTAGAGAGAAAAATATGTTTCATACTGAATAAGAAAGTGGAAAAAATATCTAATTGATGATTGAAGTCATTTTTAAGACCCTATAAACGAACATAATGGATTAAGAATGACTTAGAGGTATGAAAAGACCCTCATTCCTTTACAATATACTAAAAATGGAATAATCCCAATGCATAGGAGGGGGGTTTGCGAAGTGAAACCCACAATAGACTAGGAGGTTCATGGTACAACTCTTGAGGAAACCTAGAGGTTTATGTTGTACACCTAAGCCTATTATGAGCCTCTTCGTGGTGTGGGGCTGCTGTAGAGGGTCTATTTTGAGATGCAAGGATCTTTCCTAATCCTAAAAATGTCCCTAGACAGTTTAAATCCATCCTAAAGTGATTTATCTTTAATATTAGGTCCTAAGGGCTTGTCTTATGCACTTTATATGCATCAAAATGATCGAGGTGCGACATTATCCCCTCTTTGGATCATTTATCCCCGAATGATGAATAACTATAATAAGGATTTATGGGGAAACCTGAAATTTCCATATTGAGATGATAATTGGACTTGTAACTGATACAAGTACTCAAGTAACTCAAGAATACATGATATGATATGGAAAAAAATTACTTGATAGTCTTGGAGAGAAAGAATTTGATGAACGGAGAAACTAGTTCCCCTGCATAGTGACTAAATTTGAAGATAAGTGGTGAGGGTACTTGGTGATCATAACTACCTCTGCTTCCCAAGTAGCTCCATCAACCGGCTGGTTCCTCCCAAGAACTTTTAGTGACTTTACATCCTTATTCCTTAGTCTTTGAACTTGTCTATCAAGAATTTCAACTTGGATTTCCTCATAGGATAAGTTATCCTTGACTCCAATACTTTCTATGGTGATTACTAAGGATGGGTCCCCAAAGAACTTCTTTAGCATCAAAACATGAAAAGTTGTATGGATGGCTGCTAATTATGGCAGAAGGTTTAATTCATACAAAACTTCTCCATCATGCTTCACAATCTTATTAGGACCAACAAATTTGGTACAAACCTTTTCTTTCTCCCCAAATATCACTATCCCTTTCATGGTCGACACCTTCAAGAACACTTAATCACCCATTTCAAATATTAGCTCTCTCCTTCTCAAGTCTACATATGATTTCTAGCAACTTTGAGCATTGCTCAACTTCTCACGAATCAGTTGAACTTTTTCCATAGCTTTATGAATCGAGTCCGTCCGAAAAAAAGATGTTTCACCAAACTCAAATTAACCTATAGCTGACCTTCATCTATGCCCATACAATGCTTTAAATAGCGTCATCTTAATACAAACCATGATAACTATAATTATAGGACAAATCAATCAAAGGTAAATGATAATCCTAGTCCCTTAAAGTATAGCACATATTCCTTAATATATCTTCCAATGTCTAAATCGTACACTCATACTGACCATGTATCTACGAATGAAAGGCCCTACTAAGTTTAACCTTTGTACCAAGACCTTTTTGAAATGATTGCAAAATTGGGAAAAGAACCTCTGTCTAAAATATTTGATAAGTGTATCCCATGAAGCCTTAAATCATGAATATACATCTTGGCATAATATTGCTCTATATTTGAAGTCTTAACATGTAAGAATTTGGCTGATTTGTTCATTTAATTGACTACAACCTAGATTGAATCATGCTAACGTCTACTACTCAATAACCGTGTAATGAAGTCCATATTCACTACTTCCCACTTCCAAGCTAGAATACTAATCTCCTGAAGCATACCACTTGGCCTCTAGTTCTCAACCTTGACCTACTGAAAATTAGGACACTTAACTACAAACTCTACTATGTCTCTCTTAATTCTATTTCACCTATAGATTTCCCACAAGTCATTGTACATCTTATTAGCACCTGGTGAATTGAATAATTCAAAATATTAGCCTTAGATAATAATTTTTTCCTCAACCCATCCAAATTGGGAATACAAATTCAAGTATGCTAGCAAAGTACACCATCTCCCCCTTGGGATAAAACCTCAACCTTCTATTGTTGGATTGCTTCCAATATATGGCTAAGTATGGGGTCTGTACACTGCTTCTTCCTCATTTCCACTAATAAGGACTATTTTAAATCTTTCTAAACCACTACTCCCCTATTATTTATATGAAGCAAACGTACTCCAAAATGAGCTAGCCTATGTTCTTTTATGGCCAACTCTCATTTTTCCTCATTTACATGAGCAACACTACCCATAGACAACCTTCGTAGTGCATCTGCCACCATATTTGCCTTACCCAGACGGTAAAGCACATTTATCTCATAACTTTTTAACATCTCCAACCACCTTCTCTAATAAAGATTTAACTTTTTTTGCACAAATACATACTGAAGACTTATGATCAGTAAAAATGTCAACATGTAAACCATATAAATAGTGCCTCAAAACCTATAAAGAAAACACCATAGAAGCTAACTCTAAATTGTGGGTTGGGTAGTTCTTCTCGTGGTCCTTAAGCTGTCTGGAGTTATAATTTATTACCTTTCTATATTGCATTAAAACACAACCTAATCATTTTTTGAGGCATCACAATACACCATAAATCCATCCCACCCTTCTATCAAAGCTAACAATAGAGCCGAAGTTAGCCTATCCTTCAACTCTTCAAAACACTTCTCACATATATCTAACCAATAAACTTTAGCTACTTTTGTGTAAACTAAGTAAATGGTGCAGCAATTAAAGAAAACCCTTCAACAAACCTTTTTTACACATCATGAATTTTCCTAGATAGGTTCGACCACACTTTGCACAAGATGGAAATGTGGGCCTTCCAGCTACAGTACCCTGAGATCTAAAATTTGGAGCTCTGACCTACTGCTCTTTCTTAGTTCTGGGTGCAGGGGAATTGGCCGAGGATAGTGCAAGAGAAACACCCTAGGTTCCTAGTCCTTGGAAAATTTCATGGATTTTTGGCAACTGGATAGGATATGACTAGGGGAAATAACTCGTACATTGGGATATGAGTGGTATGAGTTAGTCGTATACTGACTAGTATTGGTTGGTAGGTTGGATTTTGTTTTTGGAATGGATACGACTTTGGTGTTACAAGTCGTATCGGTGGATATGGTTTGTTTAGTTACTTCACTTAGTCTTAATCTTCGTAACTTAAGTTAGATCTGAGTAAGAGTGGCTAACCATAAGCCGTAAGCCAGAGTATGAGTCATACCATGGACTCGTATAGTAGTCAGCATTCAAACTTCTTGAAATTCTATTCTGCTAAGGGTACGGAGCATGGGCACTTGTAGTATACTTTTATACAACATGGTTTGGGGTGAGTCATACCTTTTATAGTGTCGAATCAAAGGGATATGGCCCTGGGTATGAGTAGTGGGTCCCACTCATATTGAAGGGTACAATTGGTATGGATAGTTGAACCCACTTGACGGGATTTTGGGGAGTTTAAGTAAAGGCAATCTGGATATTTTCCCACTTAACCTAATAAGGACCCGTGACTTACCCGTAACTTATATTCCTATTGGGATGTTATTTCACCTATTATTTTATTCATTAACACATAGAAACTTTTCTTAAACATTTTATAATTCTCTAAAGCTTTAGGGTAAAGGAAGGCTAGTGTTTCTTCTTAAGGATTACTTTGGGGCTTTTGAGGTGATTTCTCTCCATCCTCCTCTTTGTTTAAGGAATGTTCTCTTCCCTCATTTATAGTTCCAACAAAAGGAATGGTTTATATAATATTTTCATGGTTTGATTATTCTGCGATTTTTGTTTTAAAATATAATTTAGGGGTTTTCATTATAAATTATTGGTTATGGTTTTTCCATGTTTTAATTATGATTTTATACGCTTTAATGGTGGTTTTAGATAATTTGATACATGGTAATGGTTATTTGGTAATTGGCTTTGGTTTGAAAATATTATGCTCCCAATGTGTTTGATAAAATGCTTATAGGAATTTTTTCACTACATTGTTGGATTTTAATGGAACTTGTGCATGGTTTAAATTTTGTAAAGGAACCCTAAATGGTTAAATTATTTGAAATGTTTAAAATAAAATGGTTTGGAGGTCATAGTTATGGGTAATTGGACTTCTTGTGAGGTGCAATGGAATGCCCCAACTTATTAATGGTTACATGCAATGTATAGAGATTCCAACTTGGAAGTGGGATATGACTAATATGGATTTTGTAACTGGTTTGCCTCGTTCAGTTAATAAGTTTGACTCCATATGGGTGATAGTTGATAGACTCACGAAATCGACGCACTTCCTGCCAGTAAGAAGTGATTATACAACTGAAGAATATGCCAAATTATACCTCAAAGAGATAGTTAGGCTACATGGGGTCCCACTCTCTATTATATCTGATCGAGGAGCTCAATTCACGGCAAAATTTTGGAAGTCCTTTCAAAGGAGTTTAGGGACGCGAGTGAATTTGAGTACAGCCTTCCATCCCCAAACAGACGGCCAAGCAGAGCGTACTATTCAAATACTTGAGGATATGTTGCAAACCTGTGCATTAGATTTTAAAGGTAGCTGGGTAGAACACTTGCCTCTTATTGAATTTGCCTATAATAACAGCTACCATTCGAGCATCAAGATGGCACCTTACGAAGCTTTGTATGGGAGGAAATGTAGGTCACCAATTGGTTGGTTCGAAGTGGGTGAAACCACCTTGCTCGGGCCAAATTTAGTCCAACAAGCCATGGAAAAAGTTAAGGTGATACAACAACGGCTAAAAAACAGCCCAAAGTCGTCATAAATCATATGCAGATATTCGGAGAAGAGGGCTGGAATTCTCTATTGGAGATTGGGTATTTTTAAAGGTATCACCAATGAAAGGGGTTATGAGATTTGGTAAGAAGGGGAAACTAAGCCCACGTTACATAGGGCCATATAAGGTTACCAAGAGGGTCGGACAAGTTGCATATGAATTAGAGCTACCCCAGGAACTTTCAATGGTTCATCCAGTGTTTCATGTGTCAATGCTTCGAAAATGCATAGGTGACCCCTCTCGTATCACTCCTATAGAAGATGTACAGGTCATAGAGGATCTTACTTATGAAGAGGTACCGGTTGCTATTCTAGATCGCCAAGTTAAAAAGTTAAGGAACAAAGAAATGGCATCAGTAAAGGTACTCTGGAGAAACAACCAAGTAGAAGAGATAACGTGGGAACCGGAGGAAGTAATGATATCCAAATACCCTCATCTATTTGAAGACAAGGAGGGACCAAAAGATACAGAGGAGGAACATTAATAGGTATGTGTTTGAATACTAGTTAAGTTATTAAAAGTTGTGTGACCAGAAATTCAAACCTGCCTAGACTATACAGTTATGTTAACATTCGGGACGAATGTTCCTAAGGGGGGGAGGATGTAACACCCCACATTTTACCTGTACTAGTAATGTTCACATAAAATGACATACGACTTGATTTAATTACTACCAAAATTTTTCAAGTGTTCAAGTGTTAGATTGGGGCACTATATGGAAGTCTATTTAGAGACTGTGGCCTTAAACGGAGAAAATCATTGACATGCTTATGGAACTTAGGAAGCTAGCAGGTGAGTCACCTGTGTGCTTAGCTTAAAAATTATATATACATGAGGGAGAAGAATTCATTCATAAGTGAACTCACTTGAAGTCTAGACGTTA
Source organism: Capsicum annuum (assembly GCF_002878395.1). Taxonomy (NCBI): domain Eukaryota; kingdom Viridiplantae; phylum Streptophyta; class Magnoliopsida; order Solanales; family Solanaceae; genus Capsicum; species Capsicum annuum. Next base: position 129,588,611 of record NC_061115.1, read on the forward strand.
GTAAAAAGAAAGGGGAACGAAGACAAGGCTTAACGCCGAAACTTTCCAAGTCTTGTGACAAACGAAGCCCAAGTTAGGGAGGCTATTAAAGACAATGGTTTAACATTATATTGGGCCAAGATGTTCAGCCCAATATTTTTATATAATAGGCCCAACTACATTCATTCACTACTAACAAAATTGGGCCCAAACAAAGTGCAAGAAAGAGTAAGGAAATGGGCCACTAAAGCCCATTGATATAGAGATCCAAAAGGCCCAAGTGAAAGGGGAAAATTAGTCATTGACCAACTTGATTTAATCAGCTACAAATATTAGGAGAAAGTCGGTCTAAAGTCTCCTTAAAAAGGGACCAAAACCGAGCTCTAGGTTAACCAAAGAAAAGACCAAAAAATTTCAGAATTTCTCTCTAAGTTTCTCTTGGTATTTCTTCACCTTGGAAGGCAACCAAAGGCTACTTTTTGAGTTATTGAATTAGACCTACACCTTGGGAGTTAAGGTATGTAAAAATAACCATATACTTGATATGAATTTTCCATGGAAAACAAGATAAGTTGGCTGGTTCACTGTGCAGGAATTTCTGGACAGCTTGTGTCCTGAAAGTTGTTGTTTGGTTTTCTTGGCTTTGGAACGATTTTTACCCTGATTTTTCACTTTAATATGATGTAAAGTTGAGGTTATTAACATGTTATAGTGTGTATATGGTTGCCAAGGTTGCTGGACTGTTTTGCTAGTTCTTTGGAAACAAGTATCCTTATATGATCTTATGTGCTTCCAAACTGGTATTGGACTGTTTTGTTGAGGGGGATGTTGTTTCACGTTTCCCCTACGTTTTGAGCTATTTTGTGACTATGTTAAGGTTTATTTGATGTATATATATGTTGGGAGCATCTGGTTCAAAGTTGGGACAAGTATGAATTGTTAACGACGAAATGTAGGGAGACGACGAGATGTTGTGCTTCTTAGTTGAGCGTTTTGTAAAATGGTTATGTGTTGTAGTTATGGACTGTTGCCAGCATGTTATAGAACTAATATAGGCTGTATACATCATGTATATGATAATCTATGCTGGTTGAATACAGTTAGAATTGAGAAAGTCGGAATAACACCATTGAGTTGATGGTTATACGTTTGTTGCCAAAGTGTTGTGTCTTGTGAGATTGGGCTGTCCAGATGCATTGGTTAGCTGCTAATACTAGCTTTAAAACATGATATTGTAGATAAATAGTTGGAATAAAAGAAGTCATTTCGACGTAAACACAAGTTGATATGTCGAGGTATGTAAGGCTATTCGATCTCTTATTATTTGGCATGGAATCCAAAGTCTTCATTGGCACATAGAGATCTACATAACCACTCCACTCTTTAACTTGTACTTGTGTGTCCAGATTCGAGCATTGTCACTGCTGCATACATACATTGGGTACCATGACATATGAGTCTTCTTTTTAGCTAAATAAAGTTCATACGTTGTTTATGTCCTACATGTTTCACTAATTGTACAACCCACTCTTTTCATTATGATATGATGTTACATGGACACATACTTGTCATTTGTCATGCTTATAGTCTTATAGCTCAAATGTTACGACCACCAAAGATTCATCTCAAAAGTAATAAGAAGATATATGTATACAGTTGCTTCTGTTGGGTGGTATCCCAGGGGTGAAAGAATCACCTAGCATGGGTCAATCCCAGTATTACAGGGGGTATCCCAGGGGTGAAAGGAAAGCCTAGCATGGGTCGATCCTGATATAGAATTACCACTGATCAGCTGGTCATTTGTATTACATGCTGTGCACAGATTATTCAAGTAATAAGAGTAAAGTAGCATAATTGTTATAAGATACATGACTCCACAATATTCATAAAGGTGGTCTTTTACCCTACAGCAGTACATGGTTTCATTTGAGTTTTTATCTCATATATAGTACATGTTGCCTTACATATTCAGTACATTATTTCGTACTGACGTCCCTCTTGGGGGACCTGCATTCTATGCTGCAGGTACAGAAGCTAATAAACCTCCCTAGTAAGAGTACAGGATATCAACCGCAGTCACTGAGCTCCAGGTTGCTTCGGGGCTTTGAGTCTTATCATATCTTTTTGCATTGTATAGTATCTTATCATGAGGCGGGGCCTGTCCCGACCCTTATAAGATAACGTTTCTTGTCTAGAGGCTTTGTAGACTACGTAAAGTATAGTATGGTCATGTATCGTACCGTAGACATTGTGGCTCCAACGGCCTACTCATATAATATCTTTTGGCTTGCTAGTCCTATTTATCTTTTGAGGGCATGTTTAGTATGAAAGTAACTTATAATGTTCATAGGTAATGTATTGCTACAGGTTGGTTCTCCCGAGCCTTACCGGCAACGGGTGCCAGTCCGCCTTAATAGGATTTGGGGCGTGACAAAAATCTCAAAAGCATGCATGCAAAGTGTCGATAGACTAACCTTTATTATGATTAAAACTGGAAGCTATGATAATATAGACAAAATTATAGAACAAAACATAAGTAAAGCTTGTTAGTCACTACACTTAAAGTCTAAAATCTTTATTTTTATCTTTCTTTGTGAGAGATTCTTCTAACCGAGATAAACCATGTGAGCTATCATGGAGTCGAACGTCTTAACCACATTGGGGAGAATTATTCTACCCGTGCCATTGATATAGAACCTGCACTTGAAGTGATCACTAAATTTAGCCCAGGTGGGGTGGACAGACACTCTCTAGCAAGGTCCCTTAAACCTATGGGGTCACATAGTTTCTAGACAATAGGATATGTTAAACCCACATTCACTTCTCGGTGCTAAATACTACTCCCTAAGCATATACGTATATGCTCATACTTATGAAATCCACTTTAAAATAGTAGATGGTTTGTACAATGAAGACCAACTATGCCACTCTAACTTAAATCATACTCATGGGGAAAATTATGGATGTCGAGTCTGAACTGAGATCATAAGATAAAAACCAAACTTTAATAATGTCGTTATACTTGTAAATTGATCTCATAAGCTTAAACTTCTTACAACTCATAACTAATGCTTAAACTTGAAATTATTCATCATCTAATGGAAAATATCAAAATCTATACTGAATCTTACATTGATGGGTTTAAAGCATAAATAAATATGAAATCATATGCAAAGTAATGTTCCATACATGGGTAACCATCCATATTTCAAATAATATAAAAATAGGTATCAATTCTAGTAAATCACTTTCTTCAAAATTAGGAAAAAAAAACTTTTAGGCACAGGGATGAAAGAGTATCCTTGTTCAAACTCCACATACCTCAATTTCTTTACTTATTAGAGGGATCTCGAATTTGGAACCTTGGGAGGTGAATTATTTGAAGCAACCCTACCTCTTTATCTCTTGAGAGTGGAAAGAAGAATATGTTTGATTACTTATTAAGGAAGGGGGAAAATGTCTATTTGATGATTAAAGCTATTTTTTATACCCTATACACAAACTTAAGGGAATGGGAATGATTTATAGGTGTGAAAAAACCGGCATGCCTTTAAAATATACTAAAAATAGAACAATATAGATATGGGATAAGGGGAGGGGTGTTGAGGCAGTAGCTTATCGCAGTCCCTTCCATGCTGGGGGACTACTGTGCAGTGCCCATTTCACGATGCAAGGATCTTTCCTAGGCCTAAAAATGTCCTTAACCTATTTAAAAAAATCCTAAAGTGATTTATCTTTTATATTGGGGTCCTACAGGCTCGTTTTATGAACTTTTTAAGCATCAAGAAGATAGGGGTGCTACACCGTATAACCAAATGTACTCCCAAGATCCATTTAAAATCCAATCCATAGCCCCTAAGGCCATCCTAATCCATTTATATCCATTTATCCTTTAATGCAATGTAATGGGTTAAAAACAAATTAAATTATGTGCATAACCATATTTAAAACTAAGATTGTCAAGTAGATTGAGGGTAATGCCATTACTAAGCCAAAATTAATCCAGAAACCCATGTCCCTCGTTAAAACCATTAAAACAAAGCACAAATTCATCCCTAAAAGCTTTAATTTAAAGCATGAATAATCCATTTAAACCATGGGAAAAGCAATGCAATTAATAAAACCCAAAACCCCTCAACCTAATTTCAAACCCACAAATTAAAACATATGAATATTTGTTAAATAGATGCCATAAGATAAAATACAAGTTAGGGATGAGCAACATGCCTGAATTACCTAAGAATTTGAAAAGAATTCAAAGTTTGGAGATCCAATGGTGAATCCTCTGCAAAACCCTTGAACTTTCTTGGATTTAGAGTTAGAGAGAAAAACAATGGTGTTTGATCTTTGATAACTAAAGGAAAAAGGCCAATTGCGTATTTAAAATTCATATAAGTAGTAAAAAGACCAAAATCCTGTCACCCCAAGAGGAAAAAAAAATAAGATGAATTTAACTTAGCGGTGTGGCATGCCTTTACTGAGGAGCTTAGCCTCCGTGCTAATACCTTATCACGAAGGTTAATCATCACGGAATGCCCTTATTGCAGAGGCTTATTGTCTCGAGTCCTAAACTGACCCCCAAAACCCTTCTAAAAATTTCAAAACTTTTTTGAAATACCCTTTACGCATCCCTTAACATAATTCAAGTCAAAACTCAACATTACGCATAATGGAGGGTCAAAAATAAAATCATCAAAATTTTATGGGATCTTAAATTATCCCCTCTTTAGATTATTTATCCCCAAAAAAAAAGTTAGGACATTTTTAGCATAATAATAGCATGAATAGATCAGAATCAAATAACAGGGGAAAATGTATTGGTGAAGGTGGATAGCTTCATATTTCCTGCAGATTTTGTCATTCTAGATTATGAGGTGGATTTCGAGGTGCCCATAATATTGGGTCGACCTTTCCTCACAACCAAAAGTGAGTTGATTGATCTGCGAGCTAATGAGCTCTTATTTAGGATGAACGATAAAGTAGTGCAATTTGATGTATGCCAATCAATGAATCAACATAAATAAATGAGTTTGTTCTCAATTGTTGATGTATATTATAAGGATGAAAAAGAGGTACCAATAGAGGAGAAATTTGTTGTAGATCCTCTAGCTGCAGTGCTGATAAATTTTGATCGTGGGAATGAGGAGTATGAAGAGACTATTTGCGCTTTAACAGGAATGGGTTCATACTCTTATGCTCCTAAAAGCTAGATCTTGATCTAGCTATTCAACCAACACCACCGGCTAAGCCATCCATTGAAGAGCCATCGGTGTTAGAATTAAAAGAACTGCCAGGGCATCTAAGGTATGTGTTTCTGGGAAATAGAAACACACTACCCATGATTATTTTAGCTTATTTGGGTAAGCAGCAGGTGGAAGCACTTATTTTGATGCTCCAAAGGTAGAAAAGAGCAATAGGTTGGACTATAGCTGATATTATGGGCATTCCCTCTGGCGTCTGCACTCATAAGATACAACTTCAGGAATATTGTACTCCAACCATTGAGTATCAGTGCTGACTTAACCCACTAATGCAAGAGGTGGTTACGAAGAAGATTATTAAGTGGCTGGACGTAAAAGTGGTTTATGTTATTTCTGACAATAAAATGGGTGAGCCCAGTTCAATGTGTGCCTAAGAAAGGGGGCATGACTGTTGTTGCAAATGAAAGAAATGAGTTGATTCCACTCAGGCCTGTAACGTAATAGAGAGTTTGCATAGACTACCACAAACTAAACTCATGGACTTTGAAAGACCATTTCCCGATGCCCTTTATATATCAAATGCTTGATCGATTGACAGGCAGGGGTGGTATTTCTTTTTGGATGGTTATTCTGGATATAATCAAATTTTTATTACTTCTCAAGATCAGGAGAAGTCAACATTCCCATGCCCGTATGGTACTTTCACATTCAAGCAAATGTTGTTTGGGTTATGTAATGCTCTTGCCACCTTCCAATAGTGTATGATGACCATTTTCTCATATATGGTTGAGGACACCTTGGAGGTGTTCATGGATGATTATTCTATGGTAGGAGATTCATTTGAGTTGTGTTTGGCAAACCTGAGTAGGGCCTTGCAACGATGTGTGGAATTCAATTTGGTGCTTAATTGGAAGAAATGCCACTTTATGGTGAAGAGGGCATTACTCTCAGGCAAAAAATCTCAGCAAAAAGAATAGAGGTGGATCGAGCCAAGGTAGAGGTTATTGAGAAGCTACCTCTTCCTATTTCAATGAAGGGAGTGTGTAGTTTCCTTAGACATACTGGCTTTTACTGAAGGTTTATAAGAGACTTCTCGAAGGTTACAAATCCACTTTGCAAACTTTTGGAGAAGGAAGCTAAGTTATCCTTTGATGATGATTGCTTGAAGGCATTTGAATTCCTTAATAACAAGTTGGTTGAGGCCCCTATCATTGTTACATCAGATTGGTCAAAACCATTTGAGATCATGTATGATGCTAGCGATGTTGCCCTTGGCGCTATGTTGGGACAGAAGAAGAAAAAATTGTTCCATTCGATCTACTCTGCCATCAAAGCACTTAATAGAGCTCAAAAGAACTACACTGTCACCGAGCAGGAACTCCTTACTGTAGTTTATACTTTTGAGAAATTTAGGGCTTGTCTTTTAGGGACCAAGGTGGTGGTCCACATTGAACATGCAACCTTCAGGTATTGTATAGCTAAGAAGGATGTAAAACCAAGGTTAATTAGATGGGTGTTGCTACTCCAAGAATTTGACTTTAAAGTCAAAGATAGGAAAGGTTGTGAAAACTAAGTTTCAGATCATCTGTCTAGGATAGAAGGCGAACAAACAGCTCGAGATAAACTTGAGATAAATGATGCATTTCCAAATGAGGAGATCTTGGTGGATGCTATGGAGAAATGCCTTAGTACGTAGATTTTACAAATTATGTGGTGAGCGAATTGATCCCGAAGAATCTTTCCTTACACCAAAGGAATAAATTTCTCCATGATGTCACCCATTACTTTTGATCTAAACCGTATCTATTCTGGAGATGTGCGGACAATATCATAAGGAGGTGTGTTCCATAGGTAGAGATGTTGAGTATATTGGAAGCATGCCATGCTTCTCCTATTGGAGGTCATCATGCTGGTTATCGGAATTCTAGAAAAGTATTGCAGAGTGGATACTATTGGCCAACTTTATACAAAGATGCATATGAGTTCGTCCGTAGATATGACCAATGTCAGAGGCAAGGGTCAATCTTCAAACATCATGACTAATGTCAGAGGTAAAGGTCAATCTCCAAACATCATGAGATGCTGATGTCCAAGATGATGAAAGTAGAGTTATTTTATGTGTAGGGCATCGACTTCATGGGACCTTTTGTAAGCTCATATGGGTTGAAATATATTCTGGTTACTGCAGATTACGTCTCAAAATCTATTAAGGCCATCGCTTTGGCCGATTATGAAGGGAAGAGAGTTGTCGTATTCCTCAAGAGAAACATCTTCTCTCGATTTGGGATGCCACGCACCATTATAAGCAACGATGGGTCCCACTTCTATATCAAATTGTTTTGATCTGCCTTAGCAAAATATGGTGTTAAGCAACACAAGGTGGCAACTCCATACCACCCATAGACTAGTGGGCAAATAGAGGTTTCAAATAGAGAGATCAAAGCCATCCTTTCTAAAACTATGAACGCTATTAGGCAAGACTGTTCTAGGAAGCTGGACGATGCGCTTTGGTCATATAGAATAGCTCTCAAGATGCCTATCAGTATGTCACCATACCAACTGGCTTATGGTAAGGCATGCCATCTGCCAATCAAATTAGAGCATAAGGCATTTTGGGCACTCAAACAACTCAATTTAAATTGGAATAAGGCAGTGAAGTTGAGGCTGGGGAAATTGAATGAGATGGATTAATTCTATCTCAATGCATATCAATGAGCAGATCTCCACAAAGAGAAGATAAAAAAGTACCATGATTGAAGGATTGCACAGCAAAAATTCAAAAGGTGACTTGGTACTCCTCTTTAACTCCAGACTGAAGCTTTTCCCAGATAAGTTGAATTCAAAGTGGTCCGTCCCATTCAAAGTGAGTCAAGTCTACTCATCTGGAGTAGTCGAGCTCGAGAATGAGAATGGGAGTGTCTTTAAGATAAATGGGTAGATAGTGAGCGTATACATTGGTCCAATGTACTCAATAAACTATATAGACACTATATATCTCAATGAAATCTAAGTAATCAAGATAACTGAGTCGTGCCACTACACTAAATCTGGCGCTATTGGAAGGCAACCTAAAGTTTTTTTATGTTTAATGCAAGTTACTTTCATTTATTTAGTTTATTTCTATTTTAAAGATAGTGATTGTAGTGTACTGATTAGGTGTGCGGGGATCTAGATGAAATTGATGTAGCCAGCCAAGCAATCCTAATGGCATATGTGACGAGCTATCACAATTCTGATAAGCCATCAGATTTTGTCGTCAAAAGAGCCAAATATTAGGTACGTTCTAGATAAGGCTGATGACATCTGTGATGAGCTATCTCAATTGTGATAATCCATTAGATTTTGTTTTCAAGGGATCCAAAGATGAGGTATGTTCTGGATAAGGCTGACAATATCTGCTATGGGCTATCGCATTTGTGATAAGCCGTCAGAAGTGGTCATCAGAAAATATTAAATTATGCAACACTCTGCCTTGGTTCATGTAATCCTAGGCCTAATTAATGAAATATGACCCAGCCCACATGCCAGTCTTCTCACCTTCCCATTTTTCTTTCCTCTTTCTTTTCTTTAGTTTATTTCCTTTCCATTTTTAGCTTATTATCTTGCCTATTTTCATTATTGCCTAGTAAAACAAGAAAATTTCTTTCCTTGTTGTCCGTTGGTTTAGATTTCAAAAGCAAGCACTCTTTTGTCCTTTCATCTTCTCTATCCCATTCAAAAAGTAAAGTCAAAATTGTCCAAGTTTCTAAGTCGCCTAATAGGTATGCTCAAAGCTCATCTCTTCTATTCTGTAGTAAGTAGTAGGAATGATTTAAACCTTGGTTTTCAAGGGTATTGAGTGAAATTATGGCAAATAATTGTGTGAAAACTGAAATTAGGGTTTACAGTTCTACATTCAACACAAAAATCTGAAAGCTCAGTCCAAGAATGTAACTCCATGGGTGTTGAGAAAGAATTGGGATGATGATCATGTTAAAATTGAACCGGGGATTGTGTTCTGAACTGACAACATGGATGATAAGTTATCATAAATATGATGGCCGATCAAACCATGTCATCACAAGTATCAAAAAAAGCAGCCTGTCCTATTTAAGGCTGACGACATAGCTCATAAGCTATCATAAATGTGATGGCCTATCAGACTATGTCATTACAACTTTCTTCAAAGGCACTGATAAACCCCTTTCAAGAGATTTTGAAATTGATCGGCATTCTTGTGTTCTTTAACCCTGGGTATTGAGTATTTTTTTTCTCTTGTTCGGAGTTCATTATGCAACCAAAAAGAAAATCAACTAAAGCAGCAAAAAAGGTGTGTAAGGGAAGCATACCTCAGAAACTCTTTGATAAGTCTGACTATGAAGAAGAGGAGCCACATCTCAAAAGGTACAAAAAAAAGAAGAGTCCAAAGGTAGCTTTACCTCCTCCACAATTTGAGGAAGAGGTGGATAAACAATGTAAGACTAAGGAATCTTCATCGTCTGCACATACACCTCTGAGCAGACAGCTTCTGAGTAACCAAACTCCACATCTGTATATATATCATCTGAACAGCCTAACCCTAATGAACCTTCATCAGAGAACCCTTTTTCTAAGCAGTAACCGACTAGTGAAGATTCTCCAATACGGGGAAATCTGATCAAATGCAAGAACCTCAATGTCAGAGAAAGTGCTAGATGAAAAATTCTCGGGGAAAAAATAATACAATGAAAACCACCCTAGGTTGGTTCTAGACAAGGAAGCAAGGGTTGGGGTCGCTGAATTACAAATATCTAGTATGGGTACCCCCTCAGCACCAAATGTGGAGGTGAAAACTTCCAAACCTGTATAGCCAACACCCTTTGCAGGGGAAAATCCAGTGCATGAGAATGAATCAAACCCTGCAGCATCAGCTCAGGTATCAGTATTGATATTTAATACTCTTAATTTTAGGAGAGTGGAGAAACAACCAAATTTGATGTGAGGCACAGCTGCAGTAATTTGTCAACCAGTTTTCCTCAGTCATGGACAAGAAGATCAGGGTGGCCCTTTAACCCTTCTAGGCTTAGCCTGGTTGGGTTGATAAGTTGAATAACAATTTCAATGCACGATTGAGAGAAATATCTGCCCCAGATCTTGCACTATTTAGAGAAATAATAGACAAGGTGAAAGCTGATATTGAGGCATTGCAGCAGCACCAAATTATGGTTTCTGTGGATCCAATGAAGTAAAGGAAGACAAAGGGTGAGAAGAAAGATAAGGGTACAAGAAAAAGGCATGATAGCAACGAAGAAAAAAAATGTGAAGAAGAAAGCAAGAAAGAAGGCTGAGAAAGCTGAGATGAAAAAGGTGATGCAAGAGTCCCAAGTAAACAATGAGAAAAGGAAGGAGGCCCTACGAGTGAGGGTTGTACGTACCTCAACCAGTGGGCCACCAACAACTACTAGGCCAGATGCGTCAGAATGGAAAGAGGCTCCCGATGGAGATAAGGTAGCTGAGGATATAGCATCAAGATCAGCTACCCATGATTTTCATGCTTGATCCACTACGGATATATTCTAGCCCCTATGATTTCAATTTCTTTTTAGATTTTTATTAGGGACAATGCATGTTTTTTTCTGTTGGGGTGGGGTATCTTTTTCTTTGTTGTGTTAGTGGTTTGCTTAGTTTTATATTTAACTAGGATATTTTGTATGGATTCATCATTGTTGATCTTGAAACACCTCTTCTATGGTATGTTTTATAACTGTGTGATGTGCATCCATGTGTGACCACTGTGCATCTTGTTAGGGCATTAGTACTAGTGATATGATAATCATTGCTAATAAATTGCATGATCCATCTAGGTAGTAGCATGTGATGTACCTGGGTGCTATGTGTGTGTGAGATATTACTTGGTTCCTATTGTGTGTAAATCCAGAGCTTGCCCGGTTGGATTTGCCTTGGTTGTAGGATAGTGGTTAGGAAAGGATCATAGGCTGTTGTTGATGTTACCATTTTTTGCCTAAATAACCTTCCCAATATGAATGATATCCCTTGATCCTAATTTTGAGATGAAATGCCTCTTTCTTTGTATTTATACCTATCACATTCCTATTTTTATGACAATGAACCTGTTTTGGCCCTAGTCCTCCTTGGATATTATGCACTTTAACTTCGGTAAATAACCTAGGTTGAGAGTGGCTATCATAGAGGTATGTGATGCAAAATGAGTATGAAGAAAGGTAAAATAAGTAAAAAGAATAAAAGGTTGGGTGCGGTGTAAGAATAATAAGAAAAAAAGTTGGGAAAAGGAAGAAATAATTGACGAAAAGACCGCACCCATCCGGAATATCTTGTGATCAAGAAAGGAGAATATTAGGTAAAGGTTAATAAGTAAGACCCCAAAAGTTAGTGTAAGTTCCAAGGAGACTTAGTCACTTTAAATATCATTGAGTATCATACCAGCACCTAGCCTATATTACAAGACAAAGAAAAGATCTATAGTGATCCTATCTCACGTGTCTGAAAACCTTAGTAATGAAAATAAGGGAAAGCTTATAGTATTTGTCATACATTGACTGGAATTTCTTTCTGAAAGTGAGCGTCTCTTGATTGTCCCCATATTTACATATGGGATTTCTTATATGAGTGAGGAGGGACTTCTTTATTGTGAGGGCACACTGGTTATATTGTGAGTTTCTAACTTGTTTGGGTATGTGTAACTTGTTCTTATGCATGATTATTGTTGCTTGTTCGATGTCATATCTTGATTTCCTTGTGTCAAACTGTTGATCTTCATTAAGTTACACAGTTGGGTTTAAACGTGTATGAACTTGGAGAGGATAATATGTTTATACTGATATTGATGATTGACTGCCGCACGTACTTCACATTCTCTTGGTTGAACATCATGGCACTATAATGTGTTAGTTGCTTGAGGACAAGCAATTGTTTTAAGTTGAGGGTGTTGATGTGCGACCTTGATGCTAGCACATTTAAGGCTTTTAACTAGAAATAATTGAAAATTCTTAAGCAACTTTCATGGTTATTGATTGTTTTTCTATGTGATAGTGCAGGTGAGCTATGAAGTATGAAAACCAACGACAACTGAGTCAAAAGATACAGATTTTGAGTAAGCATCCAAGAAGAGTACAGTTGACGACTTGTCTGATAAGTTGTCAACTTTGTGAATAGCCATCAGGAATATTGCCAGCCTAAGGCAGTGTGTAGGAGTTGCAGTGAAGAGTTGGCGACATTGTCTGATATGTCATCAACATCCTAATAAGCCATCTGGTATTGTCGTCATCCATAGAAAGAAACATGTGAAATAGGAAGAGGAGTTGACGACATGTTTGATAAGTCATCTACATTCTAATAAGCTGTCATATATTGTCGTCACCTGTGAGAGGGAAAAAGCTGTGATCTGGTATTTGCTTCCAAAATTTGGCAGAGTATTTAAGGCAGAGTAGAGGGTTTTCTAGGTCATCTTGAACTTTACTACTATTTTTGAGTTTTCTCTCAAGTTTTTGGTTGTAACATTGCAATTCCTTTTTGGGAGATTATTATTATACTTTTCTTGGGATTTCTACTATGATTGTGAAGGAGAAACAACTATTGCTAATCATTAGTCTTTAAGTTATCATCCATCGAATTATAAATGCAATTTGTACTGTTTCTTTTTACATCATAAATAGCTAATTTCCTTAACTCGAATTGTGGGATCTATGGGTTTGGTCTTGCAATGTCATTAGTGTGTCAAGATTCGTTAGCTTTTAGGGACTTCTTGATAATTCCTCTGTTGTACAGGTTATCTATTGGTTGCAAATGATAGATTATGCCTAACTAGTTATTTTCTTGAAATAAGAAGTCAAATCTAGTGGGAAGTGAATTATCTACAAGGGCTTGGAATCATTAAACTTTCATTTAATAATTAACGTTGTGACAAGGTTAATTGACCTGATAAAGTCTGGTTCATAAATATGAATTCCCTAAGTTCAAAAGGATTAGGTAATTGAATGCCTAAATAGGTTGAGAGACATTTAGGCATTACTCCGATATAGATGATCTATTATTCCTATCGGTAACAAAAATCTTGAATCTCTACTAGTGTATGTTAAGCACCAACACCCATAGTGAACACAATTCTGGTTTCTTCTATACCATTGACTCGAAACACTGAAATACTAGTAACAAGTGATAAACTTGAAGTGAGAAATAACTACCTGTTTAATCTCGAAAAATCCCCTATTTACCAAAAACTACTAACTATCAATTGATTGACTCACGAATAACTTAATTTAACACCATATTCCCTGTAGGATTCTACCCTAACCTTGTTGGGTTATATATTTGACAACGTCCACTTAATCTCTCATAAGAAAGGTGTAATTTGGGCGTATCACTTGTCCATCCATTTGAGGGTGGAGAGTGGTGCTAAGGTTCACCTGAGTACCTAAATTTTGAAAAGAACGCCAAAAATAAAAAGAAAATTGTTTGCCACGATCTAAAATGATGAACACCGGCATCTCATGCAACTTACCTATTTCTCGAATCAAAAACTTATCATAAAACTCTCGTGAGTAATAAGTCCTGCCATGCAAAAAGTGAGCAGACTAAGTCATTCTATCGACAATGACCCAAATAGAATCATACTGATTGGGAGATATTTTCCACCAGGCCTCAAATATTCAACTTTGACTTGCTGACAAACCATACACTTAGCAAAAAAATTCACCACATCTCTTTTCATATTATTCCACCTATTGATTTCGTTTAAGTCATGGTATATCTTAGTCAAACCTAGATGAACTTTATATCAAGACTCATGAGAATTAACAAAGATTCTTTCCCACAGCCCATTAACATCAGGAACACACAACGTTCCTTGATATCTCAAGATGAGATCACCCCAATCTCGAAAGCCATAACCTTTTGTTGACCCGCATCATCATTAATCTTCATAAGTATGGATCCAATGCCTACTTGTCTTTCACCTCAGCACCAAGAGATATTTAACCACTACCTGAACAACCATTGTTCTTTCCTTAGAGTCCAAAATAAAAATTCCCAAGATAGCCATTCTTTGAATATCTTTTACCAATATTCTTTGCTCCTCATCAACATGAGATAGTCTCCCCATTGACAACCTTCTTAGAGAATCATCAACTATATTAGATTTACCTAGATGGTAGTGAAGACTCATGTCATAATTCTTAAGAAATTCGAGCCACTACCTCTGCCTAAGATTTAGTTTCTTCTAAGTAAACACATACTACAATCTCTTATGGTTTGAATAAATATCCACATGCACTCCATACAAATAATGGTGCCAAATCTTCAAAACAAAAACCATAGTCGCCCACTCTAAATCGTGAGTCAAGTAATTCCTCTCATGAACCTTAAACTGCCTAGAAGCATAGTCTACAACCTTACCATGTTGCATCAAAACACAACCCAATACCACATGGAATGTATCACGGTACACCATAAAATAAGCAATACCCTCAAGAAGGGTCAAAATAGGAGCAGAAGGTATCTTATCCTTCAATTTGTCAAAACTACCTTCACAAGCATTGAACCATAAGAACTTAACCATTTTTTAAGTTAACTGCTTCACTGGGGTAGAAATAGATGAAAAATTTTCTTCGAACCTCCTATAGTAGCCTGCCAAACCTATAAAGCTCCTAATGTTGGTTGAAATCGTGGGTCTAGGATACTTCTGAACTGACTCAACTTTATATGGATCCACATTGATCCGTACACTAGAAATAACATACCCCATAAAGGTCATAGAACTCAACCAATATTCACACTTAGAAAATTTTGCATACAACCTCTGGTCTTTAAGAGTTTTCAACAAAATTTGGAGGTAATTTCTATGATCTTCCTCACTCTTATAGTACACAAAAATATCATTAATGAAGACTATAAGGAACAAATCCAAAAACTGCTTGGACACCTAATTCATAAGATACATTAAAGCAGCTAGAGCATTAGTCAACTGAAGGACATAAGCAAAAACTCATAATGGCCATACCAGATTTAGAAAGTAGTCTTGGGAATACCAACCTCCCTAATTTTCAACTGGTGATAACCCAAATAGAGATTAATCATAGAAAAACACCTAGCACTCTAAAGTTGATCAAATAGGTGATCAATCTTATGAAGAGGACACTTATTTTTCACTGTAACCTTATTTAACTAACTATAATATATACATATAAAAATAGACCTATCTTTCTTTTGCACAAAAATTATAAAAATGCCCTATGGAAAAATACTAGGATAAATAAAACCCATATAAAAAATCCTTTAACTGCTCCTTTAGTTTAGCTGGATCTTTCCTATAAGGAGGAATTGAAATGGGATAGGTATCTGGTAGAAGATCAATCCCATAATCTATCTCTCTATCTGTAGAAAATTTTAGAAAGATCATTGGGAAATACTTCAGGGAACTCATTAACCACAGGGATAGATTGCAAAAAGGGACCCTTAGAGTTAGAATCAGTAACCTGAACTAATTGAAAATGAAAACCTTTGGAAATCAACTTCTGAGATCTAAGATAAGAGAAAAACTTCCCTTTAGGTACTAAGGAACTCCCCTCCTACTCAATCATCGGTTCATTAGGAAAATGGAAACAGACCTTTTAGGTCCTACAATCTAGGGAAGCATAGCATGAATGAAGATAATACCTCCCTAAGATTACATCAAAATCCATGATTTCAAGTTCTATCGATTCTACGAATGTCTCTCTATGAAGAATGGACACTACACAACCCTTATAGATTTTTCTAGAAACGTTAGACTCATCCACTAGAATAGAGACAGAAAAAGGGTCAGAAATATTTTAAGGACAAAAACCAAAGTGGATAATCACATAAAGTGTCACATAAGATATGGTAGAACCTAGAATAAGAAAACAAAAAAACATTATGAGAGATTAAATATAACATACTAGTGACAACATTAGGGAATTCCTTAGATTCCTAACGAGTAATAAGAGCATAAAGATGATTTCATCTAATGGCGGTACCTGAACTGGCGCCCTTAGGTACAAGACCTGAAGAAGTGGTGACTAAAACTTTATTAGATCTAGGTGGAAACCCTGGCTGATGGACAATCTCTTTGCATATGACCAAGATGACCATAATTATTGCACTGATTTCTCCCATCCTCATAATATCCATTCTGAAGTTGCCCACAAAAATGTCAAGGAGGATAAGGTGAGACTGACTGAACACTACTGGCCTGAGACTGGGCACCCTATTCCTTAGGACCAATGCTATCCTGAAAATAATGATCACCTAAAGGCTTAGGATAAGGAGAACTAGCTGACGAATAAGAATTACCCTAATTCTTCTTTATTTTCCATTGCCTACCATCTCTTCAACTATTCTGCTAATTTGTAGCCTGCTCTAAATAGCTAAACTTCTTGTTCTTCCTCTCACCTATATTTTCTTTCTCTTTTTTCTCATCTTCTACCTACTGCATCTAAACCACCACACTAGATATGTTTATATCATTATTTAATAGGGAAGCCTTACACTCTAACTCAAAATCATGGGACAAACTAGAAGTAAACTTTCTTATTTTGGATGTTATACTAGACACCAACTCTAGAGCATAATGGGTCAACTATTAAAACTTCAAGGCATACTCCTCCTTAACACTCATCTTACCTTGCTTTTAAGTCCACAAACTCTTCAATCCTAGCTTCTCTCAACTCCTAAGGAAAGAAGCATTCAAGAAAAGCACCTAAGAAGTCATCCACATAGTCGGTTCACTATCATCACCCTTTATATGTTCCTTCTCCATATACCATAGGTAAGCTATATCTTTCAACTAATAGGCACACCTTCTAAATTAGTAGTATGCATAACCGTATAAATTTTCTCCATCTAATCTATTAACCCCTGAGGATCCTTCTCAAACTTAGAGCCTATAAAGATTGGGGGCTTTAACCTTAGAAACTAGCCAATTCGAGTGACCTCAGATGAACTAACAGAGAAACCAAAATGATCAGATCGATGAGACTGATATGCCACCAATTAGGCAAGCATATAAATTGACTGACGCAACTCTACATTATCTTCCTGAGGTGACTTATAATAAGTATCACCAGCCACAGAAGCCAACAAAGAACTAGTAGGGATTAATGGAACCCCATGTGGAGTGGTATAGTCAGAAGCAAGGATCCTGGATTGGGTATTCACTCTAGAAACAAGGTGACTTCCTTCCATATTTCCTCATTAAGGGCAAACGTTCTAGCAGAGTTTCTACGATTTTCAAATCTTTGGGTAGGAATGATCTGAAATATGTGTAAGCTAGGAGTTAGAGAAGTTCCATAGCACTAGACTCTGTATCCCTAAATAGAACACACGAAATGAAAACATTCTTAAATGCCTTATAGCCTTCCCCTTATAAGTGTGATGCACTACATACCCATACAAAGGACTCTACTCGCAATCACTTTGTAGACATCCAAAGACCCTGAACCATATTTTGATTCTAAGCTTTCCGTAACCCAACCCTAGCCTGGACGTGACGGGTATCTCAAGCCCATTGTGGGCCATAGAACACTCCCTCAGCCTTACCCTAAGAGCATATAAATATAAATAGTATTAGTAAACCAAAATAGCAATGAGAAGGTTAAATAAGTCAAATGAGGATTCTAAGAATCAAAAAAAAAAAATAACCCACATTTTTCCATAAAAGCCTCTAAAACTAGAAATACAAATGAAGTCGGGACATGTCTTTGACTGTGACCAAAAATAATCCAAAAAAATACTAATATAATAATAAAAATAGTGAAAAGACTAGGACTTATAAAAGATGGAGGCTTACCACTTTACAGCTGATCCTTAAGAATATCGAATCACCTAATGTTGTACAGAAGCAACAGAAAAGACCTAGTACCCTATACCATGAAATGAGGCATCATCCAGGGAAAGTAAGTGGGGAGAGAACTTTCATTTAACTCAAAGGATAGGGAGAAAATAATACAAATACAAAAATCTAATCATAAACCATCTGCACCACCTTTATATATATATTTTTAGGATTTTGAGATAGGGAAAAGGGCCATGAACATGATAGTTTAAATTATTAACCTTAACTATATAGCTCGCTTCATCATAAAGTCACCCATGGACTATATGGGTCCAGCTCCCCCTGTAGGAAGTGCTCTAGTGTTAGTCGCATGAATCGGGGAAAAATTGAGAAAAGGCTAAAGATATCAAGGCTATAGACCTCCAAAAATATAATTTATGCACCAAGAACATGGTCACTTGGACCCCCAACACCAGAAAATATGGTTTCCAGTGTTGTCCCACCCACCCACCCACCCCGGACCTACACCTTCATGGTAAGCTACATAATTTTTTTAAGCCCAAATTAAAATAGTTGTACATAAACAAACCATTAACCCAAGATTCATTTATTAAGGAATTTAGCTACATAGTGTTGTCATACCAATAAGCTTTCTAGATATTTCAGTTATGCCAAACTTGTCTATATAACAAAATTGACTCCCAAGTTCCATTTAAAATGCAAGACATGGCCACCAAGGCCATCAAATCCATTTATATCCATTTATCTTTTAATGTAATGTAATTCATTCAACAATAAGTTAAATTATTTGAGTAACCATATTTAAAACAAAGATTGTCAAATGGATTGAGGTTAATGCCATTATCAACCAAAATTCATCGAATTTAAGGAAACCCATGTCCTCCATTCAAACCATAAAAATAATTCACCAATTAAGTCACAAAAGCCATAAATTAAAGCATGAATAATCAATTTAAAACATTGGAAAAGCAATTCAAGTAATAACAATAAAAATCCCTCAACCCAATTTCAAACCCATCAATTAAAACACATAAATATTAATCAAATAGATGCCAAAATGTAAAAATAAATCCTAGGGATAAGTAACATGCCTTAGATACCAACGAATTTGAAAAGAATTTAAAGTTTGGAGCTAGAATGGTGAATCCACTACAAAACCCTTAAACTTTCTTTGGTTTAGAGTTAGAGAAAAAATGGATGGTGTTTGGTCTTTGATAACTGAAGAAAAAAGGCCAATTGGGTTTTTAAAAGTCATACACGAGGTAAAAAGACCAAAAGCTCCTCAACCCAAAAAAAACAAAAAAACTAGAAAAATTTAACATAGCACCGTGGCATGCCAGTATTGCAAAGCTTAGCCTCTGTGCCACACTCTTATCACAGAGGTTAACCTCCATGGCACACACTTATCAAGGAGTCTCACTACCTCAAGGTCATAAAATGACCTCAAAACCCTTTTGAAAATTCCAAAAACTTTCCCAAAACACCCTTTCAAGATCCCTTAACATAAGTTAAGTCAAAAATCAACATTATACATTTGGGAGGCTCAAAATTAAAATCATTAAAATTTTAAAGGCATTACACATTATTACCATTAAAAAGGTCTATGGGATCTCACACTCTGCATTTGTCATGCTCCTTAACTCAGATCTGTGGTACTAAGATATCCTTTTAAGTTGTTACTAAAACAAAAACAAATAAAAAAGTGATACTAAATAAAAACTACAAAAAATAAAAATAACTACCTTATCTTAGGTTGCCTCCCAAATAGCACCTGATTTAGAATCACAGCGACCCACATTACCACTTTTAACTATATTCCTTCATCCTCTTCCTCTTAATTAGAGACCATCTTCTTATCTTTTTTGACCTATTTAGAGTTTACTCTCAAGGTCTATAGCTTTTTATCCACTTCCCTTCTTAGGTTCCTCTTTAAATTTTTGAATTTCAGGCTTAATGGGTGGTTTGGGTAACTATATGAGAGAATTCAAAAAAGTGGTAAAAGGATCGAACTCCTTTACCCCACACTCATCCACTTCTATATTGTGATCATGAATAAATTTGTATAGGGTACGGGTGTAGTGAGTGTTTGTATACCTTGAAGACCACCTCTTCATAATTTAGACTCATTGTTAGTCTTCCATCTCTCACATCAATAAGTGCTCTTCTAGCTGCTAAGAATGGGCATCCCAGTATGATAGGTACCTTATTATCTTGTAACACCCCATACTTTTCCTATCTTAAAACCATCCCTAAAATATCAAAGATTTATTTCAAAGATGAATACCTTTTATTTTATGCAGTATTCATCTTTGAAGAAAATTTGCCTAAATCAGATACTCGGTAGAGGAGTTACAGTATTTTTAAGTTGACAATGTCCTATATAAGCAACCACCGCATCGCAGAGAAGGAAAATTTCATAATTTTCAATTTTAGTGGACCTCCGCAATATTGATGCATCGTAGAGAAGTCCAAATTTTCAATTGTCAAAATCCAGTAGCCCAACGCGATACTGGTATGTTGTGCCAGTGGCCAAAATGGCATTATAAAGGGGCACCGCGATTATGGCGCATCGTGGTAAAGGCCCAGTTCCCACTCATCCTTTTTCAATCAGCCACCACAATAGTGGCGCGTCACGGTGGCCTATGAAATTGAGATTTTTACTTCTATTTCCAGTTCCATTTAAAAGTTTAAAAGGGATATTTTGGTCAATAACCAAGCCTCCAATCCATCTAAAACATGGTATTAAACCCATTCTAAGCCTATTATGCTAAGTATTCATCAATTCTCTATCAAAGAAAAACCGTAGAGCTCAAAGCTTTCTCTCCAAGAAATCAAAATCCTTCATTGTTTCTCTAAGAAAACTTTAAATTAAGGATTCCCAAGACAAGATAATCAAGAACTCATCTTCAAGAACTTAAATAGGAATAAATAATTCAAGGTTGTTTATCTAATCATCAATCAAGGTATGTAGGATTTTTTTAACAAGGATAATCCTTTTATCCTTGTGCCCAAAACTTATTTTAATTATAAATTTACTGAATTTTACGTTATTTTCCGTGAAATTAAAGTTAGAGTTTATACCTATTATTGCTATTTATGAGATTATGAGATTTCAAGGGATTTAGAAGTTGAATTGCATATCTATGTTCATATTTTCATGCATATTGCAAAAAATCCAGATTTTATGTTGATTTATAAATGTTTGTATTACCAAGCATGAATATATGATGTTTTAACATGAGTTTGATGCATGAGTCATTAATCCCTAACTAAGATTGTTATTGCAAGATTTATTATGATATAAGCACTTTATAACTAGACTCTTTTCATATTATTGATAAAGATTTGACATTTTGGTCTCAAGAATAGATATGAAATCCACTTTATAGATTTAGACTATAGATTTAGCTTTATAGATATACAGTTGGTTTTCATTATAAACCATTATACTATTTTAGAAGTGGATTCCATTAGAATGAGCATTCAGATTTAATGGGGGTCGTATTTAGCATTGGGATAGGTACGTTATTACGATTCCATACCCTAAAACTACATACCAATTGAGTATTTATATTGTTCCCACTTTTACATGGATGATAGATATGTGATCACTTAGAATGGTTATACTCCCTGGCAAGAGTATGACTCCTCTCCCCAATGTGAGGATTCCTCCATAGGGGGACAAGAATATTAGACTCCGTGAATGCTCACATGGTTTATGTAGGTTAGAAGAATCTCCTATGCAGAATAAGTTTTTAGATTTCTAAACCCTTAGATAAAGTGTTTTCCTTATATCTTAATGGTAAAGATTTTCAGAATAGTTTCTGAGAAAAGAATAATATAAAAGCTTTTAGAAAATTAAGTGGAAGTTTTAGCTTTCATATTTTAGAATTTAGTGAGTACTTTCTACACTTAGATTGTATGATTTAAAGAGAGACTACAAGATCAGCTTTCACAACTAAATGTTATGACTCACTAGATTTATAAAGTATGCTTTGCTTCTTATTATTTTGGTATTTTAGATATTCCAATTTATGTGAGTCATTTACATTTAGCATGCATTATTTTATAAATTATTATGATGAGACGATGTTTTACTTATGCATTTTACCCTCTATACTCAGTGCATCCTCAAAGTACTAATACACATACACGTCTATGTGCTACATGGTCTCATAATATAGGTATCAGTTTAGTTGTAGCACACATACCACATTCAGATAGCTTCTAGCTTCCCATCAGTAGGTGATGAGTTCTCTTGATTCAAGGGCTTGAGTAAGTCATATAGTTTAAGAAGTATTTTATTTTTATTTATTTAGTCATGTTGATTTGGGATAGCTGGGGGCCATGTCCCGGTTACCTATAGTTAATACTAGTAGAGGCTTCATAGATAGTCAGTGGAGTTAATGTATTTGATTCTAATATTGTTTTGTAAAACCAGAGTTGTAATCATTTTAATTTAGTTATATATTGATCAGATTCAAAAAAATGTCATCTTTCACTTATTTCATTCAGAATTATGTATCTTATTTAGTTGCTAATGGGTTATGCCAGTAAAAAGGTTAGATTGGGATCACTTGTCATTCTAAGAACCATGTGACATCTCGGGACCGTTTTCATGGCGTTACACATCTGCATCATAATCAAGAACAATAAAGTTAGCAGGAGTAATATACTTACCAAATTTATGCTCTCCCCTAAGTTACTCAAAGCATAGACCATATCACTTCACTAATTTTTTATGGAGAGAGAGAAACTCCTAGGGTCCTTGAGCATTTTCAAAATCTTTCTCATCACCACTGAACTACACTCCTCAATAAGTTTTACTATCTTGATGTCTCCCAACTTTATCTTACTGGTCACCACATCCTTTAAGTACTTTGCTTACTTAGGCATTTCTCGCAAAATATCTAACAAAGGAAGGTTAATGTGTAGTTTTCAGAATGTGTCAAAGAAATTCTTAGAATATGCATCCTCTATAGCTATTTTAAACCTTTGAGGGAATGGTGAAGGTGGTTTCTCTTGTGTATGTCAACTGCCTATGAGGGACTAACTATGCATATACCTCATGATTTTTTAGAGGTCTATCAATAAAGTCTCTACCACTCCTCATGGTGATATCTATTACTTGCTTTAGGGTTTCTGTATCATTAGTCAAACTCCCTTGAGGTCTTATCTTTTATGCCTGAGCTACCTTCCCCAACTGCATATCCAATTTCTTTTGGGCAAATTGCTGATTTCATATCTCAACAATCATTTGTTATCGCTTGTCTAGGATCTTTTTTGATGTCTCTTCAATATTACTAGTCTGAGTGCTATTTTAAAAGCTATGTTGCCGCTGAAACTGCAAAATTTACAAAGTTAACAAACTTTGGATTTTCTCCATATACGTCTACAAAGTTTCTACTATTCCCACAACTATCACACCACATCTGAGCCTGCTAAACAATAGTTATTTGAGGCTTTGGTGGATTCACACTGGACTTACTAAATTATTTCATCATTTGGTTCTAAAAAGATGCCAACTGATCGATCAATGTTGTGACACTATCCAACTCAATCATACTTCTAGGATTTTTTTCTGCATTTCTAGAATATCACCATGCCAATCGAATTACCTTGGGCAATTCAATTTAGGAAAGTATAAAGCTCATCATAAATTTTCTCCAAAGCTTGACCACCTACACCTGAATCTAGCATAAATTTTATAGTTATGGTCAAAAGTTTCAACAAAAGTATAAGCTAATACATTGTTTTTCTGTTGGTGATATGGGCAATAACAGAGAAGAGACTTAAATCTCTTCCATGCATGATAGAGATTCTTATTTGGCTCCTATTTGAAACTTAGGAGCTCACTCCTTAACCTAACAGTTTTTCAAGATGGAAAAAATCAAATAAGGAACTTCTTATCATGACGTAATTTCTTAGGCGATGATGGCACCTACAATAAATCACCGGTAGGTAAGACAACCTGTAGTCCAAAACTGATAGTAGCGGACTAGTAAGAAAAAAAAAAGAATGCATAATAAATATAGTAAGAGACTGAAATACATAAAATATTCCTAAAACCTAGGCAAATCGGTACAAGATCTTCTTGTGTAAAAATATTACAAAATGAAGTACCAAATAAATATACTTATACAACTTATCTCTGAATACAACATAGAGACTAGTCTAGTAAATAACAAGAAGAATATCAATACTTCAAATGCTAGGAGCTCACCCTATGTCTTCGAACCATAGATTATCTACATGATGAAAACACTAATGGCAAGGAAGGTGGCGGTCTCAGGGAAACCAAAATTAGAAACTCATATTTATCGATATGAGGGGTGTTTGATGAATTTGTGCATGTGTCATGTTTTATATTGGTAATATACTACTCATCCCATGGTATATTCCCTGGTCATACAGCTACACACACTAGGGCCTTTTCAGTAGGAGACCTGAACCCATATGGCTCATGGGTGGTTAGGACGGCAAACCTACACAGCCCAGGTAATGGTTTAATTGCATGCTAGACCTGGTTCCCTTTCTTGGCACTTATATATGTATGGTTGTATGCATTATGGATGGATTCACTTGGTTTTATAACTTGCATTATATTATTCTTATCCTGATATTCATGTTCCCGATCACTTACTAACCCTATCTACTAGTGGTTGTATAATCACGTTATGCAAGAACTGACTATTCTACTCTTCATATTTAGTATAAGGATTCAATATCAGTATTTGGACTAAATTTGTGGGCTTCCATTCCTTTTAGAAGGCACCATTTCATGTTATGAACTTCATTAGACACTTTTTTTTTAATTTTGATATTGGTTTTGGCCATGGTTAGGGGCATGTCCCAACCAAATTTGTTCACTATTTTGGATGAAGGCTTTATGGTACTTCTGGGGGCTTGTATGGAAGGATCGGTAGAGGTCTCATTCTTAGCATTGGTATTGATATTGAGGTTAATCTCTAAGGGTTAAAGGTTATCACTTGGTTTGGGTTAAAGATTATAACTCAAAATGACCTTCTTTGTCTTTGATATCTATGGTTAATAAGTTTCTAGAATTCCTTTTGGATGATCTTTCTAGTGTTCCTCCATATAGGGAAATAGAGTTTGGTATAGATTTGCTTTCAAAAACTCATCCAATTTCTATTTCTTTGTATAGAATGTCTCCAACCGAGTTAAGGAAACTCAATAAGCAACTTAAGTATCTTCTGGATAAGGGCTTTATCCATCCTAGTATTTGTACATGGGGTGCACCGATGATGCAAGATGGCTGGTTCTTTTCAGATGTGCAGTGATACAGGCTGTTGAAAAAAGTGATTGTTAAGAACAAGTATCATTTTTTTCGAATAGATAATTTCTTTGACCAATTATAGGGTGCCAAGTTCTTCTCTAATATAAATCTTTGGTCTAGGTACTATCAGCTTAAGATTAGGGAGGTGGATATCCTTAAGATAGTTTTTTGTACTCGGTATGGTTATTTGAATTCTGGGTAATGTTATTTGGGTTGAAAGATACTCCGGTAGCATTTATAGACTTGTTGAATAGGGTGTTCAAGCAACATTTAGATCTCTTCATGATCATGGTTATTGATGACATTTTGGTTTATTTGAAGAGCAAGGTGGATGATGTTAATCACCTTCGTGTAGTGTTACAGATCCTAAAGAAACAATAGTTGTATGCCAAGTTCTCTAATTATGAGTTCTAATTGAACGTTATTACTTTTTGGGCCATATTATTCTAGTGAAGGGATCATGATGGATCCACGGAAGATTTCTATGGTTAAGAGGTGGCCTAGGCCCATAAATCCATATAATATTTAGAGCTTTTTGGGTTTAGCCAGGTATTATAGGAAATTTGTGGAAAGTTTTTCATTAATAGCTGCCCCTTTGACTAAGTTTTCTCGAAAGAAGGTTAAGTTATTTTGCTCGGATGCTTGTAAAGGAAGTTTGGAAAAGTTAAAGGATAAGTTGACTTTATCTCTAATCCTGACTTTTCTGGAAGGCAATGATGGGTTTATGGCTTATTTTGTTGCATCTCGGGTAAGGCTTGGTTTTGTTTTAATGCAGCATGGGAAGGTGATTGCCTATACTTCTAGGCGGTTGAAGGTACATGAGAGGAATTATCCTACTCATGATTTGGAGTTATTGGCAATTGTATTTTCTTTGAAAGTATAATGATATTATTTTTATGGTGTTTATATGGATATTTTTTCTGATCACAAGTGTCATTAGTATGTGTTCACTCAGAAAAAGTTTAATCTCAAGCAAATGAGTTGTCTTAAGCTTCTCAAGAATTATGATATAAGTCTTCACTACCACCGCGGTAAGGCTAATGTGGTTGCTGTTGCTCTTAGCAGGTAATCCATGGGAAATTTGGCTTATATGAAGGAAGGCAGGTAGGAATTGGTGAAGGATATTCACCTCTTGGCTAATCTGGGGGTTCATCTCTAGGACTCTCAAGATGGTAGTATGATGGTGCAATAAGTGGTTTGATCGTCTCTTGGTGTAAAGATTAAAGAGAAAAAAGTGGTAGTTCCTATCTCGATAAAAATCAAGGGTGATGTTGATAGGAAAAAGGTATTAGTGTTTCAGATCAGTGGTGATGGTAATTTACTGTATTAAGGAAGGTTTTGTGTTCCTGATGTCGAAGGGCTATGACAAAGGGTTTTAGATGAGGCGCATGAGTTTTTCTATGTCATTCATCCTGACTCGACTAGGATGTATCATGATCTCACAGAGATCTACTAGTGGAATAACATAAAGAGGGATGTGGCTGATTTTGTGGCCAAGTGTATGGTGTGTAAGTAGGTTAAGTTTGATTATATAAGTCCTGGTAGGTTGTATCAAGAAATTTAATTTCCCAAATAGAAGTGTCAAGTGATCAATATAGGCTTTATTACTGGTCTTCCTCGATGCCGGAATCAATATGATTTGATTTGGGCCATCGTGGATAGGATGACCAAGTCTGTTTATTTCTCGCAAGTGCGGACTACCTTTTCGGTAGAGGATTATGTGTGGTTGTATCTTCAGAAGATTGTAAAGCTGCATAGGGTACCTATTTTGATTATCTCTAATCATGGTGACCAGTTTACATCTCATTTATGGTAGTCTTTTAAAATAGGGTTGGGGACTAAGGTTAGTCTGAGTATTGTTTTTTATCCTTAGTTGGATGGAAAAGTGAAGAGCGCTTTTCAAACATTGGAAAATATGCTTTGGGCCTGCGTGATTGACTATGGCTGTAATTGGGCTAAGCATCTACCATTGGTGGAGTTTGGTTACAACAATAGCTATCTTTTGAGTATTGGTATGGATCCTTTTGAGGTGTTGTATGGTAGAAGGTGTAGATTTTCTACTGGGTTGCTTGATCTTAGATAAGTGGACATATTTGGTCTGGATTTTTTCAGGAGATGAAGACGGTCAACGTGATTCAGGATAGGCTTAAAACTGTCCAAAGTCCCCAAAAGTCCTATGCAGATGGCAGGCATAGTGAATTAGAGTTTGAGGTCGGTGATAGGGTATTCTCCAAGGTGTCTCCCATGAAGGAAGTGGTCTGGTTTGGCAAAAAGAGGAAACTCAGTCCTCGTTTCATTGGACCTGATATAATTTTGCGAAGAGTTGGCTATGTTGTTGATGAGTTGGAGTTTCCATCTAGCTTAAGTTTTGTTCGTCCAGTCTTTCATGTTTCTATGTTGAAAAAGTGTCTTGGTGATCCTTCTTCGGTTGTTCCTTTAGAAGTATTAGGTATTTTGGATTCTCTATCATATGAAAAGGTCCTGATTAAGATATTATATAGGCAATTTCATCAGTTGTGGACAAAGGATGCAGCTTCGATTAAGGTTCTATGGAGGAACCATAAGGTGGAAGAATTTACTTGGGAAGTGGAAGAGGACATAAATTCCAAGAATCCGTATTTATTTTCTGCACCTAGTATTCTTATGGAAGGTATGTGTCATGAAAACATCTTTATTTTTTGAGTTTGTTACAGGAAAGATTAACATCTTTGCCTCTTTGTTTTCAAACTTTGTTGAAAGGATGTTTTATAATACAAATGATTTTATGTGTGGTTACCTTTACCTTATTCGTCATTCGGGGACAAATGTTCCTAGTGGGGGAGACTAAAATATCCTAGGTTATTACCTTAGAAAATTTCTTGGAAATCCATTCTTCGGACCCAATACAACTTATGGGTAGGAGCCATATATTGGGGTACAAGTGGTATGGTCCTATTGTATGTTGACTAGTGTTAGTTAGTAGGATGGTTTTGGTTACTAGAATGGGTAAGACTTAGGGGTATGAGTCATAGGGCTTTGTACGAGTCATATTAGGGACTCATATGGTAGGCAGTATTTGATTCTCCAGGTATTTTATCCTTCCAGGGATATGAGTTATGGGTACAGATCGTATGTTGTGGTTATGACTTAGTTGGATGAGTCACATACTGTATAGTATTTGATCTAAGGGTTGAGGCTTGGGTAGGAGTGGCAGATATCGATCGTATAGGAGGGTACAACTCGTATGGGTCAGTCGTATCCCTATGATAGGTTTTTAAGGTATTTTAGCAGGGTTATTTTGGATATTTTCCTACTTACCCTAATTAGGACCCCTGACTTCTAATTCACTTCGGAGATTATTTACCCTATTATTGTAGGGCAAGAAGACTAGGGTTTAATTTTACGGATTTCTTTGGGGCTTGTCTTGGTGACTTCTTTCCATCAATTCTTTGGTGTAAGGCATGATTCTCTTCCCTTGTGATAATTTCTACTAAAGGCATTGTTTATAAGATTGATTTCATGATTTTGCTATTTCATTATTACGATTTTCAACTATTATTTGAGGGTTTTGATATTAAATGCTTGGTTATAGTTTCCTATGGTTTTTATTATGCTTTAATGTGAATGTATGGTTGAATTGGACAAATTGATTTTGTGGTAGTGGTTTAGTGGTCTTTGGAATTGGTTTTGGTTATACTATGCCCCCAAGGTGTTTGATAAAATGCTTATAAAGATATGTTCATTGTATTTACTTTTTTGAATTGAACTCGTGCATGTTTAAAACTTGATAAAGGATCTATACATGGTTTAAATGGTTTGTAAATGCTAAACTCTAAATGGTTATGCTTATGGAGAACACGGAAGTCTCCTAAGTGGATTCAATATGATAATTGGAATGGCACCTAAGGTCCCCTTAACCTAAATGGTTTGGCTATGGATATTACATGCAAGTAAGGGGTGGTATGATGATACCACTAATATTGCCCTTGGTTAATAAATGGTAAATGGATTGTTTAGACATGGTTTTAATTAGGCATTGATGGCGGGGTGTATAGCTAAGCCGTTGAAGGTGGCAATCCCGTGGGGACCAAAATTGAAAACTTATATTTGCCGATATGAGGGGTCTTCGATGATTGTGTGCTTGTGTCACATTTTATACTGGCTTATTTACTATAATCCCTTTGGATATTCCCTGGTCGTGTGGCTATACATACTGGGCCCTTTCAGTAGGGGAGCTTAACATATATGGCCTATGGGTAGTTAGGACGGCAAAGTTAAATAGCCTTGGTAAAGGTTTAAATGCATGCTAAGCCCAGATCCCTTTCTGACACTTATATATGTATGGTTTCATGCATTTTGGATGGTTTTATGTGGTTTTATAATTGGCAATCTTTCATCATTATCCAGAGATTCATGCTAGCAGTCACTCACTAACCCTGCCTACTAGCGGCTGTATACCTACGGTATGTAGGAATCAGCCATTCTACTGCTCTTTTTTTCATGCGGATTAGGTCTCAACATTTATACTGATGTTATGAGCATCAATCCCTTTTGGAAGGAATCATTTCATGTTATGGACTTCTTTAGACACTCTTTTTTTATTTTGGATATTGGTTTTGGCCATGGCTAGGGGAATGTCCCAACCGAATTTCTTTACTCTTTTAGATAAAATCTTGTGGTATTTCTAGGAGTTTGTATTGTCAGGATCGGTAGATGTGTCAGCCTTAGCATTGGTATTGATATTGAGGCTGGCATTATCGGACATGATTTCTCACTATTATGTCATATTATGTTTTGTGATTGATTTTTATATTATGTTTTGATATTCCCTTTAGTTTATGGTTGTTTTGGTATTGTTGTGCAGTTGGTGAGGTATGGTTCGACTCGGATGGTCGTTCACAATTGCGACCCTATCCCAGAATCATAATAAGAACTATAAGACTATATTGTTATATGTTCAAAATTCAGCCCATCTAAGACTGGATATAGGTAGTAGGTTTTGGTAACAATGGGCTATCCCCGGTCCTGGTTGTCCTTAGGATACCCATTATAACAAGGCCCTGGGTTTGGTCGGGTCTAGTAGAGTCTCTTTTAGGAGGTGCAGTGTACCACACTCATAAGAGAGTGGCTTCAATACATTTAGGAATGTTTTACTTTCTTGGTATTCTATCTTCAAGATTGAGTTCTCCATCCTAGAATCTCCTCTAATCTTTTTTTGTTCGTCCGTCAGATCATGCCTCCTAGATCTGGAACACAAGAAAATTCTTCCAACCCATCAGGGGATAATGCTGAATGGGTACGACCTACGTTTGGAGTACATCTTTGATCTCATAGTCCTATTCCTACTAGTGCTAGAGTTTCTCTTATCCCGGCTAGTTCTCCACAGGTCCCTCAGGGTAACATAACGAATGCATAATTTCATTAGTCTATCCATATTATTGCCCAACTTATTTTTTTAAGGCATATCGGGGTGCGACTGGTACTTTGTCTGCTGAGGCCACAAGGGTTGGTAAAGTTATAAAGATGGGTCCTCTGACTTTTACTAGGGTGAAGGTGGATAATGATCCACAGGGCTTCTTAGGTGAGGTTGAAAAAATCTTTTAGACGATGCGGGATACTAATATAGAGGGGGTTAACATTATAGGTTATCAACTCAAGGATATTTCTTATTAGTGGTATGAGAAGTGGGACCAGGATAGCGGTTATATTGAAGATCAAGGGTTGTGGGAGGCCTTTTCTAATGCATCTATTCTTTCCTTAAGGGTTGAGGGAAGATAAGATTAAGAAGTTTGTAAAACTCAGGCAGGAGAGGATGTTAGTAAAGGAATATGATTTGAAGTTCCTTCTTCTATCAAAGTATGCTCCTAGTTTTGTAGCTAATATAAGGTCGAGAGTGAAGAAGTTTACTTCTGGGTTGAATAGGGATTTGGTTCTAGAGAGAAAGACTCCCTTACAGATTAAATATATAGACATCTCAAGTTTAATTGTTCATATGTAGCAGTTTGAGAATAAGAAGAGGAAGTAGGTAGAGTTTGGGGTTAGGCAGGGAAAGAGGAGCAGGTTTTCTTATCCAAGAGATGTTCAGTCTCAGGGTACTACGGATGGTGGCAAGTGGCAAAAAAATAAGTAGGGGAGTTCAGGCTTCTTTTCTGCAAGTGCTCCTAATCAGTTCGGAGACAAGTATCATTAAGGTGGTGACAATTCTCGAGCACAGGTTGCCCAATATTAGGCGAGCAGAGGTCATTTAGTTTTTTTGTGTCCTCCTTGTTAGTTCTATGGTCATCCTCATTAGGGATACTGCGAGGAAAGAAAGGAAAATGCTTCAAGTGTGCCGAGGTAGGCCATTAACACATGAATAATTCGGTTAATAAGGTTGCTACGGGGAAGAATAAGATTCATGTGGCTTCACCTTTTATTCCTACACCTGGTAGGGTGGCATCTACTTTGGTTACTTATCTTGATTCTAGTGTTGGTTCGAATAGGTTGTATGCTTTAGCATCTCGACAGGAGTCTTAAGCATCACCTGATATTGTTACTGGTATGTTACAGCTTTTTTCTTGTGACATATATTGGTTGCTTGATCAGGGGTCTAATCTTTCTTATATGACTCCATATGTGGCAATGTCTTTTGTTTTTGATCTGGAAGTTATTTCAGATCCTTTTTCTATTTCTACCCCAGTAGGTAACTCGGTAATTTCTAAGATAGCCTATAGGAGGGGTGTGGTATCTATTGGTATCAAGCGGACCTTAGCAAATATATTTGGGTTTGATATAGTAGATTTTGATGTAATTCTAGGTATAGATTGGTTGCATTCGTGTTATGCGTTTGTGGATTGTCCAAACCGTATGGTTACCTTCAAGTTTCCTAGTGAACCAATTATAGAACAGGAAGGTAGTTTCTTAGCTCTAGGGGGAGGTTTATTTCTTATCTTAGACCTTGGAGGTTAATCTCTAAGGGTTGTCTTTATCACTTAGTCTGGGTTAAAGATTCTAACTTGAAAAGTCCTTCTTTGTCTTCGGTCTCAGTAGTTAATGAGTTTCCAAAAGTTTTTCTGGATGATCTACCTAGTGTTCTTTTAGATTGGGAAATAAAGTTTGGTATTAATTAGCTTCTAGACATGTAACACCCCGTAATCGGGTCCCGGGATATCACACGGTGCTTAAGGCTACAAGTATCCCCAAGCTAACCCTTTGAGACTTCTACTTCATATATTAGCTTACTTAGAGATAAAATGCATGAACTCAATACTGTGACATCATAAAATGAGAAATATAAATGAAATACTTGGTCTGAACAAACTACAACTCCAAGAAAATCTCAAAGTGCTGATAATTTGATGACTAGTCTTACAAACCTCAACTAATCCAAACTAGAGAGCCATTGGGACAGGTCCCCAACTGACTCATACTCAATTAACAAGAATTAAACAGCTACTAAATAAAACTAGAAGTCTGACAATAACCGGTCCCCGAAACATGAGGACTCACCACGGCTAATATAGAGATAGGAGTGCTCACTGGTGAGGTTGACACTGAGCACCTGAACCTACATTACGAGAATATATGGCACACAGACAAAATATGTGGGTCAGTACTTTGGGAATGTACTGAGCATATGGGAGAGTGTGCAATTAAAATAATCAATATCATAAGCTTTTATAGAAAACCAGCATGGCGTAAAACATACTCGCATAGCTTAAAATAAATATAAGCCACAAGACTCATAAATCATCATGCTTTTACTTAAAACCTCAAATTATCATGACACCTGAAATGATTAGGACCATAGCTTTCAAAACACTTATACTTTCAAAACTTTGTAACTTTAAGATTAAAACTCTTTTAAACTTCGAAGAATTTAGAACTTAGAGAACTTTAGGAACTTAGGGAGTTTATTTTAACTGACATAAACCATGTGAGCTATATCGAGTCCAACATCTTACCCACGTTGGGGAGAGCTGTTCTATCCTTTCCATCGGATAAAACCTTAACTTTAGTGATCACTATCTTAACCCACTTGGGGTATATCAAGAACCTACGGGCGCACGTAGTTCTGGGTCATGAGACCTCGAAATCAATCCCAACTCGGTGCTAAATACTACTCCCTTACTTAGCTCAGAACTTTATAAAATCCACCTTAAAACAATTCAACAATATATATATATATATAATGGGAGCCAAAATGCATCCCCTTTACTTCAAACTCAAGAATGTGGATTTCTATCTTAACTTACAATAAAAACTCACTTCTTGATATTCTTTAAAAATTGCTAACATCTCATTCTCAAACTCATTCTTTAACCATAAGGTTCAGTTCACTACAATAGGACTCTAAATTCTCAAAACATGATATAGACGTTGAATTATTCAACTTAAACCATAAATTGACAATTTAAACCATTAATATGCATAATAATATTACAACTCAAAACTTGGGTAAGACATAGTTTCATAAAAACTCACAATATAATAACATGATAGAAATTCTCCATGAATTTAAGAAATACTTTACAAAAAGATGTAACTCTTGGGCATAAGAACAAAAGGGTGTTCTTGTTCAAAACCACATACCTTAAACTTGGAGGTTTTGGATGACTTTAAAATTTTCAGAAGGTTATTCTCGAACTATAGGGTGTCCCTCGTAGCCCTCTTAATGGAGAATTCAAATATGCAAGATTTATTAAATTCTCATGGTTGAATCTCTAGATAAATGGGTTTTTATTTTGAAACCCTAACCTTGTGGTTGAAGGTGTGCAGATAATTTTGAGATGTTTAACTAAAGAGAAATAGAAGAAAATACATTCTCTGAGGGTTATAAGTCATGGGAAGTGTAGGAAAAGGACCAAAATACCCTTACTAAACCTCTTCCCAATTGCTGAAAATCTAAGGCTGACGACATTTGTGATAGGCCGTCAGACTTGTGACAAGTCATCACAAATGTCGTCACTGGAGAGCTGGAATTGATGGATTTTTGTCTAAGGATAATGACATTCGTGATAAGTTATCACGCTTGTGATAACTTATTAGAAATATCATCACTTAGGGTTGGATCCTGCTTAAGGTTGACGACATTGGTGATAAGTCATCACACTTGTGACAACTTATTACAAAATATCATTACTGGGGGTAGAAATCTACCTAAGGCTGACAACATTGGTGCTAAGTCATCACACTTGTGACAACTTATCATAAAATATTATCAATGGGGGTGGAAATCTGCCTAAGGCTGATGACATTGGTGATAAGTCATTAAACTGGTGATAACTTATCACAAAATACCGTCAGTCAGTTTTCCAGGCTAATATGCTGGAGTAAAATGGGCATAAATTTTTGTTCCGGCATCAAATTTAGGTAAAATTGGTATCGTTGGAAAGCTAACTCAATTATGTATCTGTTGGTGGGTTATGAGATATGAAATTCATAGTATAACGAGATATATGCTCATTTGTAGTTGACTATACCAATATCCATCTCAGGAATTCAATCAACAAGGAATGTTTTGATTAGTTTAATAGCTAGGACACTTTTGAGTCCTTAATACTCATCAAGATAGATCATGTTGATACCAAATCTCTAACTTTATTTCTAATAAGCTCGAAACAGGGTTCTACTATTAGTTGAAATTCTCGGGGTATTATAAGATACTTCTCCAATTTCTATTCCTCCATATTAAATGGCTCTGATTAAGTGGAGAAAACTAAAAGAGAAACTTAAGGATCTTCTAAATAAGGGTTTTAGCTGTGCTAGTATTTCTCCAAAGGTTGTATCAATATTGTTTATACACAAGAAGGATGGTTCCCTTCGGATGTGCATTGACTATAGGAAGTTGAACAAGGTGATGGTAAAGAACAAGTATCCTCTTCCTCGGATTGATGATTTGTATGACCAGTTATAGGTTGCCAAGTTCTTCTCTCAGATAGATCTTCGGTCTAGGTACCATCAGCTTAAGATTAGGGAACTTAGATTTCTTGGTGATGTCATTTGGGTTGACAAATACTATGACAATATTTATGGACTTGATGAACATGGTGTTCAAGCGGTATTTAAATCTCTTTGATATTGTATTTATTGATGACATTCTGGTTTATTCGAAGAGCATGGTGGATCGTGCTAAAAACCTAAGTGCGGTGTTGTAGACCTTAAAGGAATAATAGTTGTATGCCAAGTTCTCCATATGTGAGTTTTAGTTTAATGTAGTGACTTTCTTGGGCCATGTAATTTCTAGTGAAGGGATTATGGCGGATCTACAGAAAGTTATTATGGTGAAGAGGTGTCTGGGGCCTACGACTCCATATGATATTCGTAGCTTCTTAGGTTTAGCCGGGTATTATAAGCAATTTAGGGAAATATTTTCTTCGATAGTAGCTACTTTGACTAAGTTGACTAAGAAGAAAGTTATGTTTTCTTGGTTGGATTCTTGTAAAGGGAATTTTATGAAGTTGAAGGATAAGTTGACTTCATCTCTAATTATGACTTTGCTGGAAGGCAATAATGGGTTTGTTATTTATTGTGATGCATATCGGGTAGGGCTTGATTGTGTTTTGATGCAATATGGGAAGGTAATTACATATGATTTCAGGAAATCGAAGGTACATAAAAGGAATTATCCTACTCA
This sequence comes from Capsicum annuum, assembly GCF_002878395.1. NCBI lineage: Eukaryota > Viridiplantae > Streptophyta > Magnoliopsida > Solanales > Solanaceae > Capsicum > Capsicum annuum. The sequence goes on from NC_061115.1 coordinate 129,624,490, forward strand.
TGATTTGGAGTTGTTAGCAGTTATGTTTTCTTTGAAAATATGGCAGCATAATTTGTATGGTGTTTGCATGGATATCTTTTTTATCACAAGAGTTTTCAAAATATGTTCACTCATAATAAGCTTAATCTCAAGAAGAGAAGGTGTCTTGAGCTTCTCAAAGATTATGATGTAAGTCTTCACTACCACCCAGGTATGTCTAATATGGTTGCTGATGCTCTTAGCAGGTTATCCATAGGTAGTTTGGCTTATTATGAGGAAGTTAAGCGAGAATTAGTAAAGGATATTCACCATTTGGCTAATCTTAAAGTTTGTCTCTTTGACTATCAGGATGGTGGTGCAATGGTGCGAGAAGTGGTTCGATCATCTCTTTGTGCAGAGATTAAAAAGAAGCAAATGCTAGACCCCATCTTGATAAAAATCAAGGTGATGCTGGTGCCAAAACGTAGTGGTGTTTTATATTAATGGTGATGGTACTTTATGCTACCAAGGGAGGTTGTGTGTTCCTGATGTTGATGGGCTGCAACAAAGGGTTTTGGATGATATGCATGATTCGCGCTATGTTGTTCGTCCTGGCTCGACTAAGATGTATCATGATCTGAAGGAGATCTACTAGTGGAATGGTATAAAGAGGGATGTGGCTGATTTTGTAGCCAAGTGTATGGTGTGTAAACAGGTTAAGGTTGAGCACATGAGGCCTGGTGGGTTATATCAAGAAATTCAATTGCCCGAATGGAAGTTGGAAGTGATTAATATGTACATCATTACCGGTCTTCCTCGGTCTCAGAATTAGTATGATTTTATTTAGGTCATCATAGATAGGATGACTAAGTCTGTGTATTTTTTACAAGTATGGACTACCTTTTCGGCTTAGAATTATGTGCGGTTGTATATTTAAGAGCTTGTGAAGCAGCATGGGGTACCTATTTCGATTATCTCTGATTGTCGTACACAGTTTATGTCCCATTTCTGGCAATTTTTTTAAAGAGGGTTTGGGACTAAGTTTAGTCTGAGTACTTCTTTTCATCCACAATTGGATGGGAAAGCGGAGAGAACTATTCAGACAGTGGAAGATATTCTTGGGGCCTACATGATTGACTATGGCGGTAATTCGGTTGAGCATCTACCATTGGGGGAGTTTGCTAACAATAATAGCTATTATTTGAGTATTGATATGGCTCTTTTCAAGGAGTAGTATGATAGGAGGTGTATATATCCTATTAGGTGAATTGAGCTTAAGGAAGCGGACATATTTGTTCTGGATTTGGTTTATCATGCAATGTAGAAGGTCAAGGTGATTCGGGATAGTCTTGAAGCTGCCCAAAGTAGCTAAAATTCCTTTGCATATAATAGGCATAGAGACTTGGTGTTTGAGGTCGGGGTTATTGTGTTCCTCAAGGTGTCTCCCATGAAGGGAGTGGTGTAGTTTGGCGAAAAAGGGGAAACTCAGTCCTTAGTTCAATTTTGCTTATGCATTGAAATTTTGATCTAGCTTAAGTTTTGTTCGTCTAGTCTTTTATGTTTCTTTGTTGAGAAAGTGTCATGGTGATCCTTATTTGATTGTTCCTTTGGAATGATTAGGTATTTTAGATTCTCTATCTTATAAAGAGGTCCCAGTTGAGATATTAGAAGGCAAGTTAGTCGGTTGTGGATAAAGGATGTGGCTTCAGTTAAGGTTCTATGGAGGAATCAGAAGGTGGAAAAAGCTACTTGGGAAATAGAAGAGGACATAAAGTTCAAGTATCCACATTTGTTTTCTACTCCTAGGATTTGTGCAGAAGGTATATGTCTTGAACACATCTTTATTTTTTGAGTTTGTTAAAGGAAAGATTAACATATTTGCCTCTTTATTTTCAAACTTTTTTGAAAGGATGATTGATAATACATATGATTTTTATGCGGTTACCTCTACTTTCTCCTTTATTCGGGGACGAATAATCCTAATGGGGGAGACTGAAACATCCTAGGTTATAACCCTTAGAAAATTTTTGTTAAATCTGTCCTTCGGATCCAAAACAACTCATGGGTAGGAGCCATATGCCGGGGAACGAGTGGTATAGTCCTATTGTATACTGACCAGTGTTAGTTGGTGGGATGGTTTTGTTCACTAGAATTGGTATGACTTAGGGGTATGAGTCTTAGGGCTTTGTACGAGTTGTATCGAGGACTCATATGATAGGCAGTGTTTGATCCTCCTAGTATAGTATTCTTCTAGGTATATGGGTTATGGGAATGGATCGTATGTTGTGGTTATGACTTGGTTGGATAAGTCATATACTTTAAAGTGTTTGATCCATGGGTTGAGGCTTGGACACAAGTGGGAGATACCGATCGTATAGAAGGGTTCGACTTATATGGGTCAGTCATATCCCTGTGATGAGTTTTTAAGTGATTTAAGTAGGGGTATTCTGGAAATTTCCCTACTTATGCTAATTAGAACCCACGACTTCTAATATACTTTAGAGGTTATTTACCCTATTATTGTATTCATTAACACGAAGAAACTATTCCAAAACATCTCATAATTCTCTTAAGATCATTTGGGCCAAGAAGGCTAGGGTTTCATCTTACGGATTGATTTGGGGCTTATATTGGTGACTTCTTTTCGTCAACTCTTTGGTATATGGCATGATTCCCTTCCCTCATTGTAATTTAAACTAAACACATGGTTTATATGATTGATTTTATGGTTTTCCTATTTCAGGATTAGGGTTTTTAACTATTATTTGGGGGGTTTGATATTAAATGCTTGGTTATAGTTTTCAATGGTTTTAATTATGCTTTTATATGCATTTATGGTTGAATAGGACAATTGGATTGCATAGTAATGGTTTAATGTTCTTTGGAATTGGTTTTGGTTATTTTATGCCCCCAAGGTGTTTGATAAAATGCTTATACAGATATTCTCATTGCATTGACTTCTTTTAATGGAACTCTCGCATGTTTTAAACTTGATAAAGGATTTATACCTGGTTTAAATGGTTTGTAAAGGCTAAAGGTTAAATGGTTATTCTTGTGGAGAACTTGGAAGTCTCCCAAGTGGATTTAATACAGTAATTGGAATGGCACCTAAGGTCTCCTTAACCTAAATGGTTTGGCTATGGATATTATATGCAAGTAAGGGGTGGTATGATGATACCACTGATATTGTCCTTGGTTAATAAATAGTAAATGGATTTTTTGGACATGGTTTTAATTGGGCATTAATGGTGGGGTGTGTATCTAAGCCGTGGAAGGTGGTGGTCCTGGGAGACCAAAATCGGAAACCCATATTTGCCGATATGAGGGGTCTTCGATAACCGTGTGCAGGTGTCATATTTTATATTGGGGGATTTACTAGTTATCCCATAGGATATTCCCTGATCGTACGCTACACATGCTGGGGCCTTCTCAACATGCGAAGTTGTACCCATATGGCCCGTGGGTGGTTATGACAGCAAAACTAAACAACTCAGGTTATGGTTTAAATGCATGCTACACCCATTTCCCTTTCCGTCACTAATATATGTATGGTTGTATGCATTATGGTTGGTTTTATTTGGTTTTATAACTGGCAATTTTTATCATTATCCTAAGATTCATGCTAGCAGTCACTCACTAACCTCATCTACTGGTGGATATATACCCACGTTATGCAGTAACTAGTTATTCTACTCCTCCTAATTAGCACGCGGCTTCGGTGTCAGCATTTGTACTAAAGTGGTGAGCTTCAATCCCTTTTGGAAGGAATTATTTCATGTTATAGACTTTTTCAGACACTCTTCTTTTATTTTGGATATTGGTTTTGGCCATGGTTGGCGGCATGTCCCATCCAGATTTGTTTACACTTTTAGATAGAGGCTTTTTGGTACTTTTAGGGGCCGGTATGGGCGGGATCAGTAAAGGTCTCAGCCTTATCATTGGTATTCATATTGAGGCTGGCATCATCGGACATGATTTCTCACTATTATGCCATAGTACTTCTTGGGATTGATTTTTATATTATATTTTGGTATTCCCTTTGGTCTATGGTCTATGGTTGGGCAGTTGGTGTGGTACGATTGGACTCGGTTGGGTCAGTCATGATTGCAACCCTATCCCCGAGTCTTAATGAGAATAGTTATGCTATCTTGTTTTATGTTTTAAATTCAGCCCATCTAAGATTGTATATAGGTGATTAGGTTTGGTAACAAGGGGCGGTCCCAGATCCTTGTTGGACTTGGGATGCCCATTACAACCATTCCCGGGATAGGGTTGTGTCAGTTTAAGGGGGGAAAGACCCAACTACCCCTCAGTTATTTAAATTCAGAACTAGACGCAATAGGTTCACCGCGATGCGGACTTATCACGGTTGTTGATATCCCTCATAGTGAAGCAGTCCGCATGACATCGAGACTAATACCGCATCGATGGCCTATTGCATTAAACCACAAGTTTCGTTATCCAAACATGACCCAAACCTTGTTCGAAAAATCCAAAACAACTTCAAGAAATACCTTTTACATCCCTGAAAATGAATCAACTCAAAAACAATATCTCAGGGTCAGGAAGGCAAAAATAAAAATAATCAAAGTTAGAGGTCTTAAAAATGACTAAGTCCCTCACACTTAGTGAAACTTTCAGGCCTTATGCCTCTTATGCATGCAACTAAAAACTAAATCAAGCTAAGATTAATACGGTGTATTACAATAACTCCCCCTTGGGAATATTCATTCTCAAGTGAGACTAGTTGGACTAACAGTACTGTACTAAGGTAACTGAGATCACATAATGAATATGGATGACTTTAAAATGACTACATGACTGAGTTTGAAGCATGATAAATGAATTGAACTGATTTTGTGAATGTATATACTGACTTTGGAATACTGAGAACAGAAAAGAGTAAATCTAAGGAAGAATTGTCACCTCAAGCTGAATCTGGGTTTGCGGAGAAAAGATGAGGGTACATTGTTTGCATATCTACTTCTGCTTCCCAAGTAGCTCCCTCAAAATACTGATTCCGCCAAAGGACCTTAACTATCGAAACTTCTTTATTCCTTAGCCTATGAATCTAACGATCAAGAATATCACCTGGGACTTCATCATAGAAAAGGTTATCCTTAACGTCCATATATTCTAAAGGAACAGCAACAACTGAATCACCAGAACACTACTTTAACAAAGAAACATAGAACGCAGGATGTACGGATGCCAAATCTGTAGGCAACTCTATCTCATAGGCTACCTTCCCAAAATGGTTCTAGATTCTATATGGACCAAAAGAACAAGGACTGAGTTTACCTTTCTTGCCAAATTTGTTCACTCCCGTCATAGGCAAATTCAAATAGACCAAATCACCATCCTCATACTCAAGATATCTTCTCCTCACATCTGTATAAGATTTCTAATAGCTTTGGGCTATCTTCAGCCTCTCTGAAATCAACTGAACTTTCTCCATTGACTCAAACACACAAATGGCCCTATCAAAGAAGCCTCACCTACTTCAAAACATACAAAATCTTCTTACATAGAGAGCCTCAAATAGAGCCATCTAAATACTTGAGTGATAACTATTGTTATAGGAAAACTCAATCAAAGTCAAGTTGTAATGCCCCGAGTCTGTACCCCAAACACTACACGGTACTCGTAATTCTGAAAGACCAGAAGCTAACCCATGACCGGTACCTTCTGCAATAACTGATTAGTAATACTACAAATATGCAAAAATTCGGCAGCAACTTTTCATAAGGTTCAATACTGAAACAAAACTGAATACTGTATAACAATACAAAAACAGAAACATCTGTATGAAAATACTCTAGTCTAAAAAAGCCACTATACTATCTAAAATATGGAGTTGATAGGACAAGACTCCAACTAGCTCTGAACTACTGAAATAAGTTGAACTACTGAAATAATCATAATGTCCTCAAACTAAGAGGACTCACCACTAACTCTGTCAGCTAAATAGCAGAACTGCAAAGTATGATCGAGAGCCCTTGTGTCTGAACCTATGATATAAAACATCATAGTGCAAAAGAATGGTATGCGTCAGTACTTTGAATATACTGGTATGCAAAGTGAGGTACGATGAAATTCATGAACAATACTGAGTGAATGACATGAGTATAACTAAATGACAGTACATTCATAAATACGTAACCTATAACTGAGATCATGATAACAATGGATACTGAGTTCTAAATTACTGATTTACTGATATCTGAGTGAATATATCTAACAGTTGAGTGAATGTATCTAAAAGTCCTTATTCTGAAGAACTGAACTGAGTTCTATACGAAGACTGAATCTAAAATCGAGACTGTGGGAGGCAATCATCTAACCGACTGCCCCGTTCTGAATAAATTGGGGTCCAACTTGTAACCCCAGTTGGAAGGGTGTTAGTACCATGCCATGGGTAAAGACAAGTTGAGTCACCCTCATTTGGCGGGTAGATCACCTCATCAATGCTCAACTGGCAGGTTAATGTCTCAACCTATACTGGTTGTGTAGTTCTAGAACATATGGACTACTTCTAAGAATCACTCCTTCTACTGGAAGGTGATTCCCTATCCATGGGTTCACTCAGTGCTGAATCTTACTCCCAATTGAATAGACACTGGAGTGGATTCTAGACTATTCTAGGCTGGAGTAAACAAATTCTGATCGTACTGTATAACTTAACTGAACTGAGTTCATAGGGTTCAGTCGACTGATGGAATACTACTGAATTCTGTTAACTAACTGAATTCTACCGAACGTGACATAATTGATACTATATTGTGACTAACCATGGCTCTAGGTAAACAACTCAATTGCCAGGTATTAATACCCCTAGGACTCGATAGTATAAATTATATGACATGGCACAGTCTTGAAATATGATAGCTAAGTACTTGGTCATCGTACATTAGTTTGGGACATTCTAACAAACACTTGCATGACATGAACTTGAATATATGCTGACATGATATAATTTCTATTTAACTCACATACACAATTCATCAAACACTTGAAGGACATAATCTACGCACATGACACTAAAACAACATGTAAGCATTAAAGTTTAATTCCACATTTACAACTTCAAGGGTTTCAACATGGTTTTACATGATAATGCACAGATATCAATTAATACCACATGAATCTTATAGTAAATCATAAACTAGAAACCCCATTAACATAGTAATCATGAACACATTTAAATTCAACCTTAAAATTCATCAAACTAATAAACTTGTAGTTAAAAGGGGTTTTTGAACTCCAAGTTCCCCCTTGGATGAACACTTGACATATCTTGGTTGCTAAATTCCTGAAGAGCAATGGTGAAAATCATGAGCTTGGCCTTGAAATTAAATCACCTAGGGTTCTTATTCTTGAGCAATTTGAGAGAAAATAAGTATATTTTGCTCAATGAGGGTTGTATCTCATTTTTTAGTGCTAAAAAGGGGTGGGGAAAATACCCAAATACCCCCCAAGGATGCATCTTTTAATGACTGAAAACTGGACTGTTAATGTGCAAGACGATGCGCCACATCATTAGCAATTATGTGATATCCAATGCGCGGTGTCGAGTCTATATTGGTTCACTAGAAATTACCACTGGGAGCTAATGAAAAATATAAATCAACACGATGGCCAATGTGCCACGCTGAGATCGCATTGATACACTATTTTGGATTCTCAAACATGGTTCAAATAAGGTCCAAAAATCATGAAATCCGTTCAGGAACACCTACTAACATTCCTTATCATGAATCAATCTAAAGATCCATACTTTAAGGTCATAAGAGTCGTGAACTAGAATTGCCAACTTACGAAGGCCCAAATAATACTAAGTCTTAATATTAGCTTGAATTTTCTAAGTCTGGGACCCCTTAGCAAGCTTAAAAGACTGAGTTGAGCTTAGGATTTTGAGGTGTCTTACAATATCTCCCCCTTGGAAACATTCATCCTCGAATGAGACTGACTACGATGGGAGAACTGACAGACTGGACTTGCTTACCGGATATGCACAACTGAAGCATAATTTCATGACTAAAAATACATATATACTAAATTATCATACTAAATATGCATATCTGATGAATTAGAACATAGTTAAAAATGATTCATGAATGCATGACTATGATTTACTGATAAGATGATTTTATATACTGAACACATATATCTGATGCATGCGTAAATGACTAAACTGATTCGTGAATGCATGACTAAGTTTCCAACATTAATTGATACTATACTAGTAGCTATATCTGAACATAAGACTGAGTAAATTAAAAGGAAAACTATTACCTTGGGCAGAGTCTCAGTTTGTGGAGAAGAGGTGAGAATACTTGGTTTGTATATCTGCTTCTTCTTCCCAAGTATCTCCCTAAACAGACTAATTCCACCAAAGAGCTTTGACTAGGGAAACTTTTTTGTTCCTCAGTCTGCGAATCTAATAGTCAAGGATTTTGACTGGGACGTCTTCATAAGAGACATTGTTCTGAATATCAAGGCCCTCTATAAGGACTACAGTTGTTGGGTCACCTATGAACTTCTTAATCAAGGAGACATGAAACACTTGGATGCACTGAAACTAAATCTGAAGGCAACTCAAGCTCGTAAGCTACCTTTTTAAAATGGCTGAGAATTCAGTAAGGATCGACATGTTGAGGACTGAGCTTCCCGTTCTTGCCAAACCTCTTCACTCCTTTTATAGGAGAGATTTTCAAGAATACAAAATCACTGATCTCCTACTCGAGATCATTTATTGAATACACATGAACGGGAATGTAAAAATATAACTGAGCCTGAAACGTGATATAGGAACTGAATATCATGAATAGAACTGAGCCCCTGAATACATGGCTTACGGATGAGATTGGAACTTGTGTGTCCACCTATGAGTACCCCACTACTCCAAACTGGATTCGTTATATAAAGAGAAGATGGAAGGTTTAGGTTATGAAAGTTTAGGGATAATAGTGCATCTCCCTCTTAGGGCATTATGTCCCCTAAAGAATGCTGACTTGCTAAGATACTGAGGAAAAACTGAGATGATGCATAGGGCACCTACGAACTGAATCGTAACTGCATATCAGGAATCTAAAACTGAGCCATGACACCTGAACTGAGTTGAACTCGTGACCACATCATTGCTCGATCTTTGAATAGTTATATTCATGAGACTTCGGATAGTGTGACTAGATGGAAAGATAGGAAACCTGACCATACGAACATTGTCCACCTAATTGCTAAACTGAATTATTGGTTTTTGCGGACTAACTTATGCTAAAAACTTATATTCGACTAGAGCCTTTATTTGACACTTGTTCTATAGAGTTCTAGAGGCTTTAGGGAGTAGGGAAATCTTAGAGTGGTCTGAATAAGACATTTGAATAAGAAATCACCACGTGGCTGCAATTTTGTAAAATGGATCAAGGCCTACGAAATCTAAGATAGAGTTACTAAGCCTTATGTACTACAACTACAAACTTGCAATCTTAGCCATGTTTCTTGAATATTCACTCAACTAGAATTTCTACATCAACACTGCATGCATTTCACTTGAGGCTACTAACAATATTCACATGGGTACTGAGCACAAATGCATAAATGTACTAACTTATCTGATTAATTGAGTGGCTTATAGTTGAATACTAGTTATGTAAGATTGAACTGTACTTAGTCTGTACTGAAACTGCATAGTATTATGTATATGCGATAAGGACTGACTGAATAACATAAGATAACTGAGCATGAATTAGCGAAAATGTATTATTTGAGAATGCAAGACCAACCATATAACATGATTCTGAAATAGTCTGTAAACTGGGTTACTGAAATACTGATAATTGAATAACTAATAAATGTACACTATGGTCAAGTAAATTTGAAACTTAATTGATTTACTATCCTGATTACTGGACTAAGACTGGGACTGAGGCTGTAACTAAGACTGTAACTGAGACTGTACTGGAACTGAATACTGGGTTCTGATAACTCTACCTACTAAGGTCTGATCTGAACTGAATTCTCCTACTATGTTCAAGCCTGCTCAAATCTCTAAAATATATTTATCCACTTACACATTAATATGTCATTCAATCCTATCCTCATAACTATAGCCTCATGTAAAACTAGCATGCAATAATCTTTTCCTAACATGAAACATTTACTCTCTCTCTTCTAAGCAACTGCCCATTGATACATTATTTCATAAGAAGAGTTCACTAAAGGTTAGAACAAGAGGCCCTAAAGCATGAATGACACTAGACCGAACTTGACACTAAACTGACGCTTGAGGAATAGGACATTAATATCCTGGATTTTATTGAGAAATCTAAAATAAGAATTTACATGACGAAATCTGAATTTAGCTAATCATTAGGAGTATAGCATAAGTCATAGGAACTGAGCATAATGTAAGGCATAACATAAGTACATGAGTCATGCACTACATGACCTGAGCTTTGAGTTTCTGTGTTCATGGAACATGATACATAAGACTGTGTAATCTAGAAATCCTTATACTAGGAACTGTAAGCATGCATGATTTTTTATGATGTGCACAAATATGATCTATGATCATAGAGCTGACATGCAAGGCATGAGTAGATATCGTGATAGCTAAAGTATGAAACTTTGCATCGAGGTAAGGATGGGTTAGGCATCATGCCTTTCCTCTACTTTTCTACACATACAAACATTACTATTAAAATCTAAAAGCATGACTTGGTTTCTTGTCCTACCATCTCCCTCTTAGCTTAAAGTGGTTATTCTAAGTATGTGAGTAACTTAATAAACTTTAAACCAAACTAAAACCACGTTACTCTAGAGTCTGAGATGTTCCAATACTCATACACACTCAACTCATTCTAATGGACTATACCTGGTAATATAAGGTCCACTGCTAGCACTTTCTTTTTATACATAATTCTTAGTTATCTATTGCCCCAATAATCATTATGTAGCAACCTCAACACTACCAACTTATAATTCTCTACTCTCTTTTCTACTAGTTTAATCTAGAGATTCAAACTAAATTCAACTGAAACTGGGGTACTACCCCTTCATCAAATGATTAGTCCCTCAGGAGACTGAAATAGGATGACTCTATTACTGCAATCAGCAAAAGGGATTTTTTTTTTGAAATATTGTAATCGAGCAATTTTTGAATACACGTCTGGCTGGAATAGACCTACCTACTAGGGAAGGCACTGAGAAAAGTTTTATTAAGAACTATTATCTAACTTGAAAGTTGACTGTTATTTAAGGAGTTACAAAAGATAGAACCTCCCGAATCTAACAAGTCATATACAAGTAAATAGAAGATTCGTAACATACCAGTGACCACATCAGGAAAACTTTCCTGATCTTGTCAGGACTGAGTACATGAAGCCTATTTGGGCGCTGCCCGCTGGTGGTACTGGAAATGGCACCCTGCTGATTTGAGCGACCAGATTGAACTAAAGGATGGTCGGACTGACCCTATTGACGTAAATCATTTCCACTCTGAGCCATTACTCTACACTCCCATATCAAAAACATACATCACCACCAGCTCTAAACACTTCCTTGTGTTTCTTACCACATTCCCTGCAAAGCGGATTAGTATGAACACCCTTTTTTATACCTTGCGACTTAGATACTGATGCCCTATTTTGACTGTCATTCATAAACTTAAGCACTGGCGCCCTGATTGAAGGTAGAACTAGGGTTGATAATATCTAACAGAATTAGGAGTGGTTACTACCCCTTGATCTTGGCTTACAATTATTTATTCTAGCCCTTTTATTCTTCCTATGCTCCCCTCCCTCACCCTGCTGAGGGAAAGTTAATAACCTGATAGGAAAACATTCTGCAAACTATTCTGAGCAATAATTGAATAAGCCAATATAATGAAAGCAGCTCTGAACTCAGCGTGAGAGACATGCTCGTTCAGAGGATCTGCCTGAATGGGTGGAGAAGCTAGTCGGTTTTCATCTCTTCTTCCATTAGCTTTTCTAGGAGGCATATTCTAGAAGCATAATGTAATGCCCCGAAATTGAGTCCCGAGATGTCACACGGTGCTTAGGGTCACAAGTGACCCCAAGCTAACCTTTCTACTGGCATATCTCATAACCAACTAAATAAGAAGTACAGATATATATATATATATATATATATACAAATCAGCAGAAAATAACTATTTTTGAATTTGATTAATACAATACTGAATTTACAAGATTACAACTATTCTTTTACAACCCTAACTGAAATGGAATACATCAACTTCTACTGATTGTCTATGAAGCCTCTGCTAGTACTGACTGTAGGTAGCCGGGTCATGACTCCCGACTATTCCAACTCAATACGACTGAATAAAGAAAATACAATACTATTAGTTCTGCATAACTTACCCAAGTCGTTGATCAAAAGGACTCATCACCTGCTGACTGGATACCACGAACTGACTGGATCTGAGGATGTACACTATACATTATACCTACATTCTGAGAAAATATAGCCCTCACACGAATATATGGGTCAGTACCATGGAAAAGTACCGAGCATATGGGGGTGCAATGCATAGATAAAATACTATCTTAATATCATCACAGCTTATAAAAATTATGCATGCTGATATAAATGACTCACCTAGCTCGAATTAACATCATCATAATCATAAGAGAGTAAAATATATCGGGTGAAACATGTGAGTCATCATAATAAATCTCAATTCACTTCCATCTCGATTCCAAATCATCAAAGCAATCAAATCTCATAACAATTCTCTTTGGAATATATATTCATTAAATCTTTCAAAAACAATGATTTTCTCAAACTCAGTCTTTCAAACAAATATGTTTTCATCTCAGATAGAAGAATAAGACTTTTCATATTAGATAGAAGAATACACACACACATTGGGAGTCTTTTACAACTGACATAAACCATGCGAGCCACATGGAGTCCAACGTCTAACCCACAAAGGGGAGAGCTGTCCTATCCTTGCCATCAGAGTAGGACCTTAAATTATCAATTCAAACACTAGTGATCACTATATAAATCATCCTCAGGCTTAAATCCTACGAGGGAACATAGTTCTAGGGAAGTACCAAAACAGCTATATATCCCACTCGGTGATAAAGACTACTCCCGTACTTAGCTCAGATCTTTTCAGAAGAAAATCCACTAATAAATAGTTCAATAATTCACAATAGGAGCCATCTTGCAACCCTTTTTATAATAATCAATAAAAGTGGATTTCTTTTCTCATCTTGGGTTTAAAAACACCCCTTTTATGACCGAAAGGTTAAAGCTTCTTCATCATCTCAAATCATTCAAACTCAAGGAGTTTATAACACATGATTTCTCAAAAACAACAATCTCAAATAGAGTTCAAAACTCATGTCTCAATATCACATTAAAACTTATCAAGATTCAAGCTTTACATCATAAACATATATAAATCCCTTCAAAATCTGGAAAAATTCAGTTATAAGGCACAAAATATCATCATTCTCATATAATTCCACTTCTAAAATATCGAAAATATCATAATCTCGTGATAATCAATACAAGATATAAGATCATACTTCAAAATCATAGTAAAACATATGAAATCCACTTCATAAAAAAAAGTATTTTGGGCACAAGAATGAAAGAGTGTTCTTGTTGAAGAAACCCCACATACCTTAAACTTGAAGCTTTGAATGACTTTCCGAATGACGTAATGCTATTCATGAACTTTTGGGTGTCACTCGTAGCCTTCATAACGGGGATTCCGAATATGTAAAAATTATAGAATTCTCACGGTTGAATCTCTAGATATTGGGGTTTTTATGTTGAAACCCTAAAGGTTGTTCTTGGTGATTTTGAGAGAAATTAAACTTATTTTGATGTTGTGGGAGTTTAATCCTGTGTTATAGACATATATAGGGGTGTTTTTGGCACTTGGAAGTGAGGTATACGGTGCACAACCCATGGCAGACCTTAAGGTGTGCGTCGTACACCTTATGGCAGATATTTAAGAGTGCCTCGTACTCCCAATCACACACATTTGATTGGGCGGAACATTGCCCATCGCACACCCTTACTGCCTCTCATAAAAATGGGCATAACTCTTCGCTCGGGTATCAGATTTTTGCAAAATTGGTATTGTTGGAAAGCTAATTCAATTATCTACAAATTGATAGGTCTTGGAATGAAAAATATATGTATATTAAAAGATATACACATTTGAAGTTGACCCTTGTAGAATCGAATATCAAATGTTAGACAAATCAAATCATCTTAGCTCAACTTGGCTCTAAATAATTTATATGAACATTGCTAACCTCAAGAGCCCTTCACATACTAGCATAAAGATCATGAAATATATATTCACATGGGAATCACTTGGATTAGAGCTTAGACACATAGGAATGATCGTTAGAATTTTAGCATGAAAATATGGGGTATTAAATTATCTCCCCCTTGGGAACATTCGTCCTTGAATGGGGATAATTAATCTGAAACACAGATGAATCTATCTTTAAGCTATGATATGCAACTGATAGAAATTGAATCACTGGATCTCAAGATTAATGAGCTATTGAACAGATCTGCAAGTGCATGAATCCTTATGAAAATAACTATATGGCTAAGATAGAAATGAGAGTGTCAACTTATGAGTAACCATTACTTTGCACTAGATCTGATCTTATGAGAAAAAACTGATAGGTTTATGGCATGAACATTCGGGGTATTACAACATCCCCCTCTTGGGATCGTTCGTCCCCGAATGATAATAATTTTATAAAAATACTAGGAAGAGACTGTGATACTACACAGGATACTTACGAACTGAATCATCACTTAATATCTGAAACTAAAACTGATGAATAAGCTGAGTTGAATTTATAATTTACTTGGACGCAAACACATTACCTCTTGGAATGAACATACGTATAAGACAGCGGATAGTAAGTCTATCTGGAAAATTAAGAATCTATAGGACCTTATCTTCTTGTTTGCAAAACTAGACTGCAGGCTATATGAACTAGATCATACTGACTACCCATACACAAATAGAGTATTTCTTCAGCACTTTTCTACGAAATTCTATTAACATTATGGAGCAATGGATTTGGGAGTGATCTGAACAAAATATCTGACTAAGGAATCACAACATTGAAATAACTGTATAGCATGGAATATAATTATATAACTCATAAACTAGGGTAGGATTGCTAGGCTGTAGGCAACGCAACTTCTTACTTTCAAGCTTAGCATCACTTCTCAAATGCTCTCTCAACTATACTATTCCCCTTAAATACCATACTCATTTGATTCAACTTATAATTCTCATATTGGAACAGCGAAATCTTTCTACTAAGGTCTAAACTAAACTAAGTTCTCTCACCATGATCAAGCCTAACACTAAATCACAAGATACAACATGCCCCAAACCGCAATACTAGTCTAAACCACAAGGTTCAATATTCTATATCTTCTTAGAGCTCACACCCTAAGCATAACATGCCTTACCACTTCAATGACTAATTTAAAACTCTTTATATGGATTCACTAGTGCATATTGCATATATCATCTTACACCCAACATGACATTTAAGCCTATCATTAAAACCACACATAAATTTAAGGCAAATACCCCTAAAGGCATACTCCATATATTCTCGATATTAAGCCATAATTCAATCATTCTAATATCTACAAATAAATGCTAAACTCATAAGAATAAACTAATTTCGAACTTACCGACTTCATTCTTGAACAACCCATCCATATGCCATCCTTAATTCCTAGCTTCAATAATTATCATCAAAGACTTATACTCTCATTTGCAACCATATCTACATCTCTAATCACATAATCATAGCCTACCAAGATCACACTTCTATACTTATATTTTTCCCAAACCATGAGAATAAAATCATACTAAAAAGACTCAACATCTTCAATCATAACTTCTTAACTTAGCTATCAAGAGCAACATAAATTATCTAACTAGCCTTTCTCCACCTAGCAACTCAATGTTACTACTAACCACACAATATGCAATAATCTTCCAAAAATAATGTAGCCATATATCACCTTGGGCACACCTCTACACCATACTTAATTATGAACACATGATCTTACACTCGTGCATACACTGTTCAGGCCTACTAGATCACCTCCATATGACTAGCATCAACAACCGAACCATCAACTGTTCAAACTTAATGTCTAGAGCTAAACATGATTTACAACCCAATCTCACACACAATTTTCTATTCAAAACTATAGAACATAGCATTAAGAAAAACTAGTACACAATGACAATCGATCATAATCATATGGCCTATCTTATTCATAATCTGTTAACACATCCTCCTTCTTCACATCATTACTATTTACCCATCTTCACGCCTAAATTACTTTCATAGCTCTAAAAATTTCAACTAAACTTTCTCTTGCAATCTCAAGAAAGCCTAAATTAACAATACTCAACCACCAAGTACTTTCATCAAAACCTATACTTTCCTAGCACAACAAATACCATCAATAACTCTTTTCATACTTCAAGCAAACAACAATCCACCTTAACTAATAATCTCCTTCTCTAACTTCACTAAACTAATAGACAAGGGTATATCACTTTATTACTAATTCAATCATAAGCAAAAATTCAGCTATACATATTCAATAAATTGCCTTTACCACCATTCTTGCCACTACACTTCTAAACACATAAGTTCAACTAACACAAGACTTTCAACTAAACATTACTACTTCTGTCACTACACAGAAACTCACACTTTCAACTAACACCAGAACAACAAGATAAACAACAAGTTTCTAGTAAATCAAAATAGGCCTCACACGGCTTCACTAGACTTTAGTTTTGTATTTTGAACAAGAAAATCAGATGAATAGCAAAGCAACTATGCTAGTGAATCAAAATAGGCCTCACACGGCTTCACTAGACTTTAGTTTTGTATTTTGAACAAGAAAATCAGATGAATAGCAAAGCAACTATGCTAGTGAATCAAAATAGGCCTCACATTGCTTCACTAGACTTTGATTTTTCAGAAACAAAATGATAACAAGATTACATAATACAAGAGATAGAAACTTGACACACAACATTCAACTATCTAAGAATACACCTTACTTTATCTTAATTAAATAACTTAAAAGAACAAGGGTATAACTTCAAATCTGAGGGACTTATAACATATTAGAAGGCTCCTCTCAAGCCGCTTTATGAAACTTCTAAAACTTCTGCTAGCAATTATAAAAGCATTATCTGGGGAGGAACTGGAATTTGCCGAATATGTTACTTCAAGAACATAGATAGGAAAGTATAGATTATCATTATGGATTATGAGGAGAAATTTGAAAGCACATCTGACTCAGGCTTTGTGCATGATTTCTACAAGTCTGATAAAGAACTTTAGTTTTTGGAACTCAAAAGTACTGACAGGATACTTTCTTTCTCACTTACAGTCCCATAACTATCTATGGATAATGAAGCTCAACTGTTTCTGATACCTTGGAAATGAGGAAGAGTTGGCCAGAATAGAGTAAGATAAGAATTTATATAAGTTTCTTGGAGAACATTTTCATGGAACGGTCCTAGACTTGAAAGAAGAGAAACATTTCTTAAATGCCCTATAGCCTCTTGAAGAAAAGTACAAACGTCTCCATACTGTTCTGCAAGACTCTACTAAACATGGTTTCATAGACACCCTAGGACACTTGAACTCTGTGCTCTGATACCAAATTTTTAATGCCCCAAAATTAGGTCCCGAGATGTCACACGGTGCTTTGGTCATAAGTGGCCCCAAGCTAAAAGCAACTGAATAAGAAGTACAAATATATATATATATATACAAATCTATGAAAAATAACTCTTTTTGAATTTGATTAATACAATACTGAATTTACAAGATTACAACTCTTCTTTTACAACCAAAATTGAAACGAAATACATCAACTTCTACTGATTGTCTATGAAGCCTCAACTAGTACTGACAGTAGGTATCCGGGTCATGACTCCCGACTAACCTAACTCAATATGACTAAATACAAAAAAATACAACACTATTAGTTCTGCATAACTGACCCAAGCCCTTGATCAAAAGGACTTATAACCTGCTGACTGGATACCATGAACTGACCGGATCTAAAGATGTATACTAACGTTGTACCTATATTCTAAGAAAATATAGCCCACATATGAATATGTGGGTTAGTACCATAGAAACGTACTGAGCATATGGGGGTGCAATGCAAATATAAAATAATATCTTAATATCATCACAGTTTATAAAAATTATGCATGCTGATATAAATAACTCACTTAGCTCGAATTTAAATCATCATAATAATAAGAGAGTAAAATATATTGGGTGAAACATATGAGTCATCATAATAAATCTCAATTCACTTCCATCTCGATTCCAAATTATCAAAGCAATCAAATCTCATAACAATTCTCATTGGAATATATGTTTATTAAATCTTTTGAAAACAATGACTTTCTCAAACTCAGTCTTTCAAACAAATATACTTTCATCTTAGATAGAAGAATAAGACTTTTCATATTAGATAGGAGAATACACACACACATATTGGGAGTCTCTTACAACTGACATAAACCATGCGAGATACATGGATTCCAACATCTAACCTACGTGAGAGAGAGCTATCCTATCCGTTCCATCGGAGTAGGACCTTAAATCATCAATCCAAACACTAGTGATCACTACATAAATCATCCTCAAGCTTACATCCTACGGGGGCACATAGTTCTAGGAAAGTACCAAAATAGCTATACCTCCCACTCGGTGCTAAATACTACTCCCGAACTTAGTTCAGATCCTATCAAAAGAAAACCCACTAATAAACAGTTCAACAATTCACAACGAGAGCCATCTTGCTACCATTTTCATAATAATCAATAAAAGTGGATTTTTTTCTCATCTCGGGTTCAAAAATATCCCTTTTTATGATCGAAAGGTCAAAGCTTCTTCATCATCTCAAATCATTCAAACTCAAGGTGTTTATAACACATGATTTCTCAAAAACAACAATCTCAAATAGAGTTCAAAACTCATGTCTCAATATCACATTAAAACTTATCAAGATTCAAGCTTTACATCATAAACATATATAAATCCCTTCAAAATCTAGAAAATCCAGTCAGAAGGCAAAAAATATCATCATTCTCATATAATTCCACTTCTAAAATATCAAAAATATCATACTCTCATGATAATCAATATAGGATATAAGTTCATGCTTCAAAATCATAGTAAAACATATGAAATCCATAACTTCATAATAGAAAGTATTTTAAGGTAGAAGAACGAAAGAGTGTTCTTGTTGGACGTAATGCTATTCATGAACTTTTGGGTGTCACTCGTAGCCTTCATAACGGGGATTCCGAATATGTAAAAATTACAGAATTATCATGGTTGAATGTCTAGCTACTGGGGTTTTTATGTTGAAACCCTAAAGGTTGTTCTTGCTGATTTTGAGAGAAAGTAAACTTATTTTGATATTGTGGGAGTTTAATCCCGTGTTATAGACATATATATGGGTATTTTTGTCACTTGAAAGTGAGGTATGCGGCGCACAACCCATGACAGACCTGAAGGTGTGCATCCCACACCTTATGAAAGACATTTATATGTGCCTCGCACTCCCAATCACACATATTTGATTAGGCGACGCATTGCCCATCGGACACCCTTACTGCCTCTCACAAAAATGGGCATAACTCTTCGCTCGGGTATTGGATTTTTGTGAAATTGGTATCATTAGAAATCTAATTCAATTATGTACAATTTGACAGGTCTTGTGATGAAAAATTCCATGTATATTAAGAGATATACACGTTTGAAGTTGACCCTTATAGAATCAAATATCAAATGTTAGACAAATCAAATGATCTTAGCTCAACTTGGCTCTAAATGATTTATATGAACATTGTTGACCTCAAGAGCACTTTACATACTAGGATAAAGATCATGAAATCTATATTCACATGGGAATAACTTGGACTAGAGCTTAGATGCATAGGAATCACGGTTAGAATTTTATCATGAAAATATGGGGTATTACACATAAGGAAGGGATGAATTAGACTGAGAGTTTAAATGGAGATCATGCTCACTCATACAACATGAATACTAAAAGATGGGAAACTTCTCCAAAAATAACTCGTAGCCTCCTGTCTATAGGTGTGGCACGCTACACACCCATTCACAAAATTCTACTAGATATGGCTTTCAGACTTCCTAGGACTCTGTTGAACCTTAGGCTCTGATACCAAGTTTATAACTCACCGAGTTTGTATCCTAGACACTACACGATGCTAATAATCCCAAAAGACCATATGCTAACCCATAACAGGTACCTGCTGTAATAACTAAATAGTAATACTGTAAACATACAGAAATTAAGGAGAAACTTGCCATAAATGAAATAGAATACGGTATAACAATACCAAATTGAAACATCTTTCTGAAAATAATCTAGTCAGAAAAAACCTCTAAACTGTCTGAAATATGGAGCTGATGGGACAAGTCACTAACTAGCTCTGAACTACTTAAATAAGCTAAAAAACTAAAATATTTATCATGTCCTTGAACTAAGAGGACTCACCACTAACTCTGTCAGCTGAATATCTGAACTGTTAAGTATGATCAAGATACTGTGCATCTGAACCTATGATATAAAACATCATAGCACAAAAAAATGGTATGCATCAGTAATTTGAATGTACTGGTATGTAAAGTGAGGTAGGTTGAAATGCATGGGTTCATATGCATGAACAATATTAACTGATTTACGTGAGTATAACTGAATGAAATTACATGCATGAATACATAACCTGTAACTGAGATCATGATAACACTGGATACTGAGGTCTGAAGTACTGATTTACTAATATCTAAGTTTACTGATACTGTGTATCTGGTAGCTGACTAACTATATCTGACAGTCCTTATTCTGAAGAATTGAACTGAGTTTAATACTGAGACTGAATCTGAAATTGAGACTATGAGAGGTAATCATCTAACTGACATACCTATTTCTAAATAGATTGGGGTCCAACCCATAACCCTAGTTGGAAGGGTGTCAGTACCATGCCATGGGTAAAGAAAAGTTGAGTCACCCTCATTTGGCAGGTGCTCTGAACGAGAATGGTGGTACCCTCAACTGGAAGGTAGATCACCTCATCAACCCTCAACTGGCAAGTTGATGTCTTAACCTACGCTGGCTACATGGTACTAGAACACAAGGACTTTTTATAAGGATCAATCCCTCTACTGGCAAGTGAGTCCCCATCTGTGGGTTCACTTGATGTTGAATCCTACTCCCAACTGAATAGACAATGGACTGGATTCTAGATTGTTCTAGGATGGACTAAACTATTTTTGATTGTACTATATAACTAAATAGAACTGAGTTCACTGGGTTTTGTGGACTGATGGAATACTACTAAATTCTGTTAACTGGCTGAATTCTGCCGATCGTGACATGATTGATACTATCTTATGATTGACCCTGGCTCTAGGTAAATAGCTAAATTATCGGGTATTAATACCCCCAGGACTCGATAACATACATTATACGACATGGCACAATCTTGAAACATGATAGTTAAGTACTTGGTCATCTTACATTTATTTGGGACATACTAGCAAACACTTACATGACATGAACTTCAATAGATGCTAACATGATATAATTTCACTATTCAACTTACAAAAACAATTCATCAAACACTTGAAGGACATAATCTACGTACATGACACTAAAACATGTAAGCATCATAGTTCAATTCCTTATTTACAACTTCAAGGGTTTCAACATGGTTTCACATGATAATGCACACATATCAATCAATTCCATATGAATCTTGTAGTAAATCATGAACTAAAAACCCCATTAACATAGTAATCATGAACACATTTAAATTCAATCATGAAATTTATCAAACTCATAAACTTATAGTTAAAAGGGGTTTTTTCCATGGATGGAAGGGAACCCTTGGATAACACTTGACATACCTTGGTTGCTAAATTCCTGAAGAACAATGGTGAAAATTTTGATCCTTGGCCTTGAAATTAAATCAGCTAGGGTCCTTGTTCTTGAACAATTTGAGACAAAGTAAGTATATTTTACTCAATGAGGGATGATTGTTGTGTTTTAGGGCTAAATAGGGGTGGGGAAAAGACCTAAATACCCCCAAAAGATATGGCTATTAATGACTAAAAACCAGACTATTGAAATGTAGAACGACGCGCCACATCATTAGCATCAACGTGATAGCCAACACGTGGTGTCGAGTCTATGTTAGTTCACTAGAAATTACCACTGGGAATTAAGGAAAAATATTAATCTACGCGATGGCCAATGCGCCGCACCAAGATCGCTTCGATACACTGTTTTGAATTTCCAAACGTGGTTCAAACAAGGTCTAAAAAATATGAAACTCATCTGGTAACACCTAGTGACATTCCTAATCATGAATCAATCTAAAAATTGATACTTTAAGGTCATAAGAGTCGTGAACTAGAGTTTCCAACTTACAAAGGATAAAATAATACTAAGTCTGAATATTTAGCAAGAATTTTCTAAGTCTGGGACCCCTTAACAAGCTTAAAAAACTGAGTTGATCTTAGGATTTTGTAAGGTCCTACACAAGTGGTCATCCCACTACCTTTAAAGTCAATAACTCATTCCCTCATCATGTATTCTAAGGTTTGAATGGTCCTCTCTGCCTGAACATCTTTCTTAGGATGAAAAGCTATACTGAGATGAACTTGGGTACCAAGCCCCTTATGAAAAACCTTCCAAAAGTGAGAGGTAAATTGAGTACCTCTATCTAATATTATAGATAACAAAATCTCAAACAACGTAACTAACTCCCTAAAATAAATCATGGCTTAATCCTCAGTTGAGTACGAAGTATGAGCTAGGAAGAAATGGGCTGACTATGTCATTTTATCAACAATCACCCAAATTAAATCATACTGATGACTCGTATAAAGCAACCATATCATAAAATCCATGTTAACCACTTCCCACTTTTAAATAGGGATGCTAAACTCCTGTAAGGAACAACTAGTCCTTTGGTGCTTAACCTTAACCTACGAGTAATTTAGGCACTTAGCCACTAACTCTGCAATATCCTTCTTCATACCACTCCACTAATAGATTTCCCGCAAATCGCGGTCCATCTTAGTGGTTCTTGGGTGAATAGAATATCTCACACCATGTGCTTCTTCAAGTATACACTATGTTAAACCATCAAAAATCGAACACATAACCTACGTTGAAAACAAAGCACACCATCTCCCCCTTAGGAGGAAACCTCTACTTTCTCATCTCTAACTGACTCCTTCAACTTAACAAAACTAGGATCTGTATATTTTTTTTTCACTACGACAACTGATGAATATTTTTATAAACACAAATAATACCTTCAGATAAATCAACCAACCGAACACCTAACATAGAAAGCTGATGAACCTCCTAAACTAACTTTTTCTTATCCTTCTCAACATGAGCAACACTGCCCATAGACAACCTGCTAAGGGTAACTTCCACTACATTGGTCTTACCCAAATGATATAAAACACTCATATCATAATCTTTTAACAACTGAAGAAACCTTCTCGGACGAAGGTTTAGATCTTTCTGAGTGAACACACACTGTAAACTCTGATGGTCAGTGAACACATAAAAATGAACCCCATAAAGATAGTACCTCTAAGTTTTTAAGGAGAAAACAACTACTTCCAACTCAAGATCATGGGTTAGATAATTCTTCTAATGGGGTTTAAGTTGTCTAGAGGTGTAGTCTATGACCTTGCCTCTCTGCATCAAAATACAACCAAGACAAACTCTGGAAGCATTATAGCAAACTACGAATCCATTGGAACCATTTGGCAAAGTCAAGACTGGGATGGAAGCAAGTTGAGTCTTTCACTCCTAAAAACTCTTCTTGGAAGAATCTAACTACTAAAATTTAACTTTCTTCTGAGTCAAGCTAGACAAGGGGATGTAATATAAGAAAACACTTCAACAAACCGTCTTTAATAGCCATACAAACCCAAGAAACTTTAAATATCTAATAGAGAGATGGGTCTAGGCCAGTTTTTCACTGCTTCAGTCTTTTGAGAGTCAACTCTAATGCCATCGCCGAAAAAAATATGGAAAAGAAAAGCTACTGATCTTAGCCAAAATTCTCACTTACTGAACTTGGTGAACAACTAATAAGCTTTAAGGGTCTGTAACACAATTCTCAGATGGTCTACATGATTATTCTCACCATGGGAATAGACAAGGATATCATCAATAAAGACTATAAAAAACATGTCCTAGTACTACATAAACACTCTGTTCATTAAGTACATGAAAGCTGCAAGGGCATTCGTTTGTCTAAAAGACATAAATAGGAATTCTAAGTGACCATACCGAGTTCTGAATGTTGTCTTTGAAATTTGACATTCTTTAACTCTAAGTTGATGATAGTCGGATTTGAGGTCTATCTTAGAGAAATAACAAAAACCCTAAAGTTGTTCAAAAAAGCCATCAATTTTGGGAAGTAGATACTTATTCTTGATTGTGACTTTATTCAATTGACGGTAATTGATGCACATTCTGATAGAACCATCTTTCTAAGGCACGAACAAAATTGGAGCGCCTCATGGACAAATACTAGGCCTAACAAAACCCTTATCTTTTAGTTGTTCATTCAATTGCCTAAGCTCATTTGGAGACATTCTGTAGGGTGGAATAGAGATGGTTGGGTATCTATAAACAGATCTATTTTTAAGTTAATTTCCCATTCAGAAGGAACTCTGGAAAGATCTTCAGGGAATATATCTATAAATTAACTTACTACTGAAACTATCTAGAGGCTTGGTGTCTCAGAACTAGATTCCTTAACTCAAATAAGATGGTACATGCACCCCTTATATATTATTATTTCTTACCTTAAGATAATAAACAATCTAACCCCGAAGCACTGAAGTACTACCCCTTCATTTACTGACTGGCTAATTGGGAAACTAAAACTGGATAAATCTATTTCTACAGTCAACTGAGGCATAGCATGAGTGGAGCCAATCCATGCTAAGAATAACATTAAAATCAGTCATTTACAACTCTACAAGAGTAACTGGGGTAAGTTTCATAGATACTATCATTGCCGCACTAGCTGAAGAAGGAGCTGGAGATGAAAATATTTTATGGAACTGGGAGCGGTTACTACCCTCTAACTTAGGCTGAGCAAAATTAAAGCTACTTGTTTGGACACTCTTATTCTCTCTCTCATTACCCTTATATTTCTATTCCTTAATTTGTTGAGCATAGACCATAAGCCTAGATATTTCCATCTTCTTAATCAACATAGCAGTCTTACACTCCTTGACCATACTATCAGCTACACCAAAAACAAACTTACTCATTCTAGACCTATTATCAGACACTACATTAGGAGCATATCTTGCCAATTGAGTGAACTTAAGTGAATACTCATTCACACTCATACTATAAAGTTTCAGATTAATAAACTTTAGCACCTTATATTCCTTTAACTCTAAAGGAAAGAAGCTATCTAAAAAGGTCATAGCAAACTCCTCCCACTCTGCAGGCCCTGCATCTATGCCTCTATCCTTCTTTCACTACTTATACTAGGTGTAAGCTATATTATATAACTGGTAAGCAGCCAAATCTACCCTCTCACTTTATGAGACACCCATAATATCAGTCACCTTCTTAAATATGTTAAGAAACTCCTACGGATCCTCATCAGATTTAGATCCAGAAAATAAAGAAGGATTTATCCAAGTGAAATCCTAGATTCTAGTTGAGGTGGTATTAGCCACTAGATTAGATGGGATAGCATCCCACTTGTTGTTCTGAGCTGCTACTAAGTGGCATAAAGAGGTAAATGCAGCTCTGAACTCAGAATGGGAAACATGCTCATTCAGGGGATCTTTCTAAATGGGTGAAAGTGCGAGCTGATTCTCATTTGCGCTTTTATTAGTCTTTCTGGGAGTCATGTTCTATAAATAAAAAGAAGATTGGATATTAAAGAGAGTTTAAATTGAGCTTATGGTTATTCACACGACATGAATACTACAAGAAGGAAAACTTTTCATAAAATCTCATAGCCTCTTGTCCATAAGTGTGGCATGCTTCATACCCATGTACAAGACTCTACTCAATGTGGCTTTCAGACTCCCTAGGACACTTTAAAATCTTAGGCTCTAATACCAAGTTTGTAATGCCTTGAGAGTACATCCTGGATGACACACAGTGCTTACGGTCCCAAAAGACCACAAGCTGACCCATGATTTAGTACCTGCTGTGACCACCAAATAAAAATAACATAATACACATGTGCAGAATAACTGAATATGCCATAAGGTTTTAAATACAAAAACATTTATTAATCATAAGTGTTAAAACAACTGCCAGAAAATTCTATCTAAGAATTGATAAAAGTAATGACAAACTGACTGACTGTTTGAAGTATCTGCAAGCCTCAAAAACGGGCTGAATAATAGTTGATGGGATAGGCCCTAACTAACTCCATCTAACTACTGAACTAAAAACACTGGAATAAACATAATAGATCCTCAAAATATGAGGACTCACCACTGTTATTGCTGCTTATGTGCTGGAATATCTAAGTTTGATCGAGAACCTAAGCATCTGTACCTAACATATGAAACATCATAGTGCAAGAAATGAGTATGCGGTCAGTACTTTGAATGTACTGGTATGCTAGATAGGGTTAGGCTGATATGTATGGGCTCATGTGTATGAATAATAATTGACTGAATGAATAACATGAAATAACTGATCCATAGTATGCATGAAAATTGTAAAATCTAAGAATGCATGACCAAGCATATAACATAATATTGAAGTAGTCTATAAACTAAAATACAAAAATCTAAATATTGATTTAAATGATAAACTGTATGATATGGTCAAGCAAACCTAAACTAACTTTTGAACTAAGACTGGACTGAGACTATGGGTGGTATCATCTAATCAACATTCCCCAAAGTTAAAAAACTAAAATCATGGATTTAGGATTTAACATGAGAACATCATTATTCAAATGTGTCATGGATAATTTCCAAAGAAAACATATGGTAAACATAATTTATAATAAACATTATTAATAACTTCATGAAAATAATTCATAATAACACATAAAAATCATGGCTTTGAACTTGAGAACAGATTGTTGGGATCCATCGGTGAAAAGGACCCATAAATGAACATCACACATACCATAATTTAATAATTCATGAAGGTTCTTGGTGGTTTCCTTGAAGCTTGAGATTGATTCTTAGAGCGGCTAGGGTTTGTCCTTGAGACAGAAGGTTTCTTTTGAGAGGATTTGTGAATAAAGGGGCTAATTTTGCCTTTTGAGACCCTTAATACTTTTTTATGGACACCTTGGGTGAAGGAAAAAGACTCATTTGTCCTTGCATAAATGAGAACAAAAGCTGAAAAAATTTAGGGGCAAGCACCGCGGGCTCTAGTGTAGGCACTGTAATGGGAATCGTGGGCTCCACTATTGTATGCTACAGGGCCATACCACAAGCTAATCATGCGCCCTCACTTCCTCTCTCATAAAAATGGCTTTAACTTTTTGCTCGGGTATTGAATTAAGGCAAAATTTATATTGTTGGAAAGCTGACTCAATTATCTACAATTTTGTGAATCTTGGGCTGCAAAATTCTACTTATATAATAAGTTATACATTTTTAAAGTAGACCCTTGTAGAATCAAATACCAAACTTTGGGCGAATCAAAAGATCTTAGATCAACTTTGTTCTAAGTGATTCTTATGAACTTTTTTCATCTAGAAATCAATTAAAACACTAGGATAAATATAATGACACATGTATTCACAATAAATTCATGGTATTAGAGCTAACACATGTAAGAACGATGCTTCATAGTCTAGTCCAAAAATATAGGGTGTTACAAAACCCCAACTCATACCTTAGGAAATACATGGTATAGGTGAGCCATACCCCTAGACGTGGTTTGTTTTAATTTTAAGTCAAAGGTTGTCTAGACATTTCCTACTTAAAATCCCTTATGTTCTCACATTATATAACCCTTGGTCGCCTCTCATAACACTTATTACAGGATGGAAACACTCCAAATACTCTCTTAAACTTACTCTTAAAGATTGGAGGATAAGGTTTATTCATGTTATCTTCAAAGGGATCAAAAGTCATGTTTCTCTTTGGAATCTTCTTGTATAAGTCATGTTCTCTTCCTTCATTATTAGTTTCAATTATAAGCATGGTTTTATAGAATGTTTTTATGATTTGAATATTGTATGATTTATGTTTTTATGATTTGAATATTGTATGATTTTGGGGTTTCAAATATGCTTTGCGGTTTTGGTTATAAATGCTTGGTTATGGTTTTTCCATATTTTAATTATGCTTTTATATGCATTAACAGTGATTTTGGATAATTGGTTTCATAGGAATGGTTCTTTGGTTATGGACTTTGGTTTTGAAAATACTATGGCCCCAATGTGTTTGATAAAATGCCTTTAACAATGTTTTTATTAAAATATTAGTTTTTTAATGAAACTTATGCATGCTTTAAACTTGTTAATGGAACTATGAATAATATGAATATTTTAAATGGTTTTAAATGGATTATAAAGTCCTTGGTGGCCATGGATTTAGTTAATTACAAATCATGTAAGGTACATGGAATCTCCTAAGGTTTGGCTAAGGATAATACGTGCAAGTACAGTCGGTATGTCGATACCACTACTAATGGCCTAAATTAATAAAAGATGAATGGATTGATTATTTTCTTGGTACTAATTTTAATTGGGCAATAATGGTAGGGTATGAAGTAAAGTCGACGAAGTTGGAGGTATCGGAGGGACCAACATTGGAAATTAATATTTGTCAATGTGAGCTTTGGTCTTGGTGACCATATGCATATTGTTACACTTTATATTTGGGGGATGTACTAGTCATCCCAGGTTTTCTTCCCTAGTAGTGCGGCTTCACTCACTAAGTCCCTTTCAATAGGGAGAGCTAAACCCACATAGCCCATAGGTGATTTACGACGGCAAAGCTACACAGCTCAGGCAAAGATTTTAATGGCTTATTCTATCCTTATTCTTAGTATATGCAAGTGTTCACCAACTAACCCATCTTCGAGCGACTGTATAACCATGCTATGTAGGGACCAGCCATTCTACTTAACCTGCTTAGTAATCATATTTGGGGACGGTCGATGTTGGATTGATGTGGTGAGATTTCATACTTCAGAAGGCATTTATTTTATGTCATGGTCTACTTTACAGATCTTTTGTCTTTCAGAGACTTTGGTTTTTGGATATAGTTGGGGACATTTCCTGACTAGGTACTCTTTGGTTGGCCTAGAGTCTTTGTATGGACAACTTTAGACTTGGGAATGGTATGGATTGGTTATGTTTCATATATACTTACATCTTATTATCTTGGTTTTTGGTCATGGTTTTTGCATTGGTTTGGTCAAACATTGGGTGGTTGGACTTGGTCGGGTTGTTCTTGGATATAGACTCGTCCAAGAGACACCACATTTTTAATAAATCATCTTGTTATATGGTCGGAGTTCATCTAACTTAGGGCATACTATTTGGTTGGGTTGGGTATTGGGGGTGGTCTTCGATCTCGATTGGACTTGATATTGCTTATTATGACAAGGCCACAATTTGGGACATGTCAAGTTAGTACATATCTCTTTGTTTCGGTGTCATAGAGTGTCCACAAATCCATGTTGAGTAGAGTCTTTATTATAGGTGTGTTGTGCACCACACTTATAATCTAGAGGCTATGTGGCATTAAGGAATGTTTTACTATCTTGGTTATTCTAATTTTGGCCTATAAAGTCTAAGGTCTTGAACTCTTCTTTGAATCTTCCTTGGTTTCTTTTTGGATCATGTCTTCTCTATAATCTAAAGTTCTTGGAAATTTATCTGTCTCACTCGAGGACAACATGGATGGATATAGTCCAACTTATAGGGTACAGACCTGGCCAAGGGTCGCAGCTACTAGTTTTTCCTATAAAGTCCCACTGTCTCCACTGACCCTATCACAGAAGGTGATACTCGTACTCGGTTACCTTAAGGAGAGGTTACTAATGCCGAGTTTTGTTATCCTAGTAATCTATTAACCCAAATAGTGACAATTTTATCATGCCAGTCTTGTCTATTTTGTATAGGGAGAAATGAGGTATTTTGGTAAGTGGGCAAGGTAAGGGGATCTTATTCTTCTAAACAAAATGGGAGTCCAATTGTATGGCAGTAAATGGTCCAAAAAGGAAAAGTTGGGTGAGTCCTAACTCCTATTATATATCTTATGTTCCCTACCCAAATTTATTAGGAGGCAGGTGTTTTCATATTGGTAAATTATTCTAGGGCACTAGGTGCCCAATCTCGAGCCAATGGAGCTCATTAAGTATCATCCTATTTTCTTTATAGATTTGGTGGTCAATTGCACCATTGGTGTTATAAGGAAGAAAGGAATTGGTGTTTTAGTTATGGTTAAGTAGGTCACATACATCGAGAGTGTCTCAATAAGGGTTGCCACCTTAGCAAAGAGAGTATTGGCTACTACCTCTAGCTTCAACAATGTTCGGGAATGTCTCAATGTTCTTACTATCCCTTAAAAGTTTGAGGCATTTTTCGATGCCGACACTATTATATTGAATACACTTTTCTTTGTGGTGTGTACTATTTACTTGGTTCGAGGTCCCCTCTCTTTTGCGGCCTCATTTATGGTTTTGTATTTTTGTTTTTGTCCCATGGTTATTTAGGATAGTTTTTTCTTCCATTTCTACCCCGGTAAGTGACTCTATAATTGTCAAAAAGTCTATAAGAGGTGTGTGGTATCTACTAGTAATAAAAGAGGTCTAGGTCAAATTGTTTGACTCGGATGTGGTGGATTTCGACATCATTCAAGAATTGATTGGTTGCACTTATGCTATACCTTATTAGTTTGTTAGAACTATAACGGTTATCTTTAGGCTCCCTAGTAATTCAGTTACGGAATGAGAGAATAGTTTTATTCAGGTCCCTAGTTTTTAAGAGAAAGGTTTTATTATATCTTAGAACTAGAAGATTGATCTCCAACGAGTGTCTTTATTATTTTATCCAGGTTAAAGATTCTAATGCGGAAGGTCTTTACTTACATACAGTTTTAGTGGTGGATAAATTTCTTAAGGCCTTCTTGATGAGCCTCAATATTTTTTTCTAATTGGGAGGTTGGTTTGGGATTGGTCGTGTTTTGGATACTTGTCCAATTTCTATTCTTTTTGTATAGAATTGTTCTAATGGGATTAAAGGAGCTTAAAGGAGCAATTTAGATATAGATATAGAATTGTTTTGATAGGGTTAAAGGAGCTTAAAGGAGTAATTTAAGGATCTCTTAGATAAGGTTCTCTTTGTCTTATTATTTCTCCATAGGGTGTTTTGTTGTTGCATGCATAAGGGGAATGGTTTCCCCAAAAATAGATAGTTTGATGGCTGGTGGATAAAGAATTTACAGTGTCCTTCTTATTGAGAGGACAGTATATGTATAGTCCATTCTATATAAGGTATTTTGATAGTATAGAATGGTGGTTGGTAGATCCTAGGATTGAATCAAGATTCTTGATTTTAATAAAATGAGTAAGCTCAAAATTAGAAATGCAGGAGTTGCAGAGGTAAATTGGCAGATTGGATGAGGTTGATAATGTTAGGAATACAATATTGGTAAAGTTATGACATGTAGATCAAACTTTCAGGATGAACAAATAGATTGGGGGTTAAGTCATTAAATGGGATAGATCGTGGAGCTTTCATGTTCCTTTTCCCTATACTTTTACTTTATTGTTGGTATGAAATTTATTATAAAATTCATGGTTTTGAAATTGGGTTTTTAGTACAATTGAGGTCTTTGACATGATTACTATTTAAGTTATTTTCCATGGATTATGATACATTATTCATGCTTTACAAATATTTATGAACATTATGGGATGTATGGAAATGTTAATTGGAATTTTGGGTACTATGGATTCCCTAATTACTTGGTTCTAGTCTTGGAAATTTTGTGCCCTCAAAACTGTTTGTGAAATTGCCATCGAATATAATATTGTCATATGGTTTGACTAATCTTGAATATTTGCATTGCATATATGGTTAAAGGAACATAAATTTGTTTTGGTTGGATTTAAATGATTTTGAAACGACCTTGGTTGCCATGGTTTGATTTTAAATGGTTTTGGTTTAATTGGAAACCTTGGAGTCAATTTGATCTCATGATTTTGCATGTATTTGCTGGGCTTTAGGTGGCATTTGGTTGCATGAGATTTTGGATATAGGGGAACCAAACATCCTTGGTATACATCCTTGGTGATATCTTTTAGAGCAGAGTGTTGTGCTTGTAGGTATAATGGGGTGAAGCTTGATGGTTAGCCAAAATTTTATTTTAGGGGTGAACTTTAAGGAAAGGTCGGGTTGCATATTCTAGTGATACTCCTCTCTCTTAATAAAGAGATTTCACTACTAGTATTGCATGTATTTTTCCATCACTCATGTATTTTTCTATCACTCATGACTAAGGTTCATATTTTGCATTTTCCTTGTTCTCTGGATATGAGCCTGACTTTGTGTTAAGTAACTCATGGTATGTGAGGTTGTGTTTCTTTTAGTGTCCAGTCTTAAGGACTTCTTTTATGGTATGATTTGGTTGGGATGATTCTTCATTATGGTCTAGGTGGTTGCTATGAAGTACTTCATGCCTATAGTGTCATGTCTTGTCTTTGGGATCTTGCCTTGGGAGGCATGGATTACTCTTATAAATTGGTTTCTTAAATAACTCTTTTTGTTCTAGGGTGGTGGTGGCTTGGAAAGATTAGTGATGTATTAAATAAAGAAGTGTAGAAATCCCTAAGTGGGGGAGAGTCTAGGATGATTACTAGAACTAAGGTTTTGGAAGGTAAGGTTGTTGTCATGGGAAATGGTTAGGAAAAGACTAGGCAGTGAAAAATCCTTGTGGAAATGATAGAGGGTTCTAGATCTTTTAATGGATAGATCATACCGTGGGTATATAAGTCATAGGCTTGAATGTTGTGATTGGTAGATATACCAATAGTTGTGTTTGGTAGTTCAGAAATGTTATAGGGCATGGTTTTATGAATTTTTTTCATGGCGTAGTAGTCTATGGTTTTATTTGTTTAATTATAGGTTGGGGGTTTTAGTTATAGTGGTTAGGCATGGTTTCCTTATGTCCTTTACTCATGGTTTTCTTGTTACAATGCTGATGGAAGCAGAGTAGTGTTTGAGGATAGATGTAGTGAGTTGAGTCTGGTGGCTTAAGTTAACTCCTTTTAGCTTTGAATAGGCTTGAAAATGGAGGTGGTGTATAACTAGACTCAAGCTCTCATATTAGTGTGTCTTGGTAAATTCTAAGTTAAATTGGACTTGCCATTGCATTAGTCCATTCAGCTACTATTCAATGATTTTGCGTTGGGCTAAAGTGTGGATGGTCCTTTGTTGGTTGGTTCCTATGGATGGTATTGGTATCTCGGATTCCTTGTTCTTTAGAAAGGTCCCAATGAGGATCCTAGATTAGAAAGTTTGTTAGTTACGAACAAAAGGTGTGTCTTCGATAAAGGTTCCATGGACGAACCAAAATTCTGAGAAAGCCATTTAGAAAGCAAAAGGGGACATGGAGTACAAATCTCCACGTTGGTTCTTTATTCTGGAAATTCATGCATAAGGTGTGTGCTCTTCAACATTTCTTTTAGTTTTCTAACTTGATTGAAGGCAAGGAATGGTTCCTCTTGTATCTTTGTTTTCTACTTAGTTAGAGGTCAGAATTAAAGTTTTTGGGGTTTAAATCGTGTTTGGGATGTTTGATGATCTTTTCACCTTGGTTTACGTCCTTGTCTTCTATTTTTGGTTAAGGAAAAATTTGATGGGCGTTAATGTTATATCCCGTGCTTATTCTTACCCTTACCTATTATTCGAGGATGAATAATCCTAGTGGAGGATACTTAAACATCCTAATCTTGGATACTTGCAAGAATTCCTTGGTTTATGACTTGCTAGGCTTTATACGACTCTAGGGTACAAATTGTACCCTTCGATATGAGTTAGGGGAGACTTGGTTGTTCACTCATACACTAGGCAGTATATTTGGTGTAGCTACTGCCCAAGATATGACTCATCTTGGCATGAGTGGTATAGGAAAATACGAGTGGTGAAAGGCAAGTTGTATGGTGCTTATTTAGGTTGCCTTATGGGACCTACCCAAGGTACAATTTATGGGTACAATTTGGTGTACCACTCATACCCTTACTCTTAGGTACGAGTTAGGGAGGTATGAGTCGTATCGAAACCAGTGTGTAGGGTCTTGGCATGGTCTTGGGTATGAGTTAGGGTACCACTCGTACCCTAGGATATGGATGGTATAGGTGAGACATACCCTTGGGTGTAGTTTGTCTTAATTTTAAGTCAAGGGTAGTCCCGACATTTCCTACTTCAAAACTCATACGTTATCTCCTTATATAACCCTTGGTGGCGTCTCATAACACTGATTAAAGGACGGAAACACTCCAAATACTCTCTCAAACTTACTCTTGAAGATTGGAGGCTAAGGTTTCTTCATGTGTTCTTCAAAGGACTTAAGAGTCATGTTTCTCTTCGAAATCTTCTTGTTTAAGGCATGTTCACTTCTCTCATTATTGTTCTAATTAAAGGCATGGTTTTATACAATGTTTTTATGATTTGAATGTTGTATTATTTTGGGTTTGCAAATATGATTTGGGGGTTTTGGTTATAAATTCTTGGTTATGGTTTTTTCATGTTTTAATTATCCTTTTATTTGCATTAATGGTGGTTTTGGATAATTGGTTGCATGGAAATGGTTTTTTGGTAATGGACTTTGGTTTTGGAAATACTATGCCCCCGATGTGTTTGATAAAATGCCTTTCACAATGCTTTCATTATAATATTGGTTTTCCAATTAAAATTATGCATGGTATAAATTTGGTAATGGAACCTTAAATGATTTATGTAGTTTAAATGGATCGGAAAGGCCTTGGTGGCCATGGTTTTGGTTAATTGGAAATCATATGGGGTACGTAGAATCCCCTAAGGTTTGGCTAAGGATAATACTTCCAAGTATAGTCGGAATGACGATACGGCTACTGATGGCCTTGGTTGATAAATGGTGTATTGATTGGTTGGTTGCTTGGTGATGGATTTAACTGGGAAACAATGGCGGGATGTGTAGCAAAGCGATGGAAGGTGGAGGTCCCGAGAGGACCAAAATTGGAAACTCATATTTACCGATGTGAGGTTTGGTCTTGGTAACCGTGTGCATAATGCCACACTTTATTTTTGGGAGATGTACTAGTCATCCAGGGTTTTCCTCCCTAGTCGTGCGGCTTCAAGTACTGGGGCCCTTTCTGCAGGGAGAGCTGAACCCATATTAGCCCGTGGGTTGTTTATGATGGCAAAGCTACATAGCCCAGGTAACGATTTTAATGGCATACTAAACCCTACTCCTTTTCCCGTCATAGATATATATATTTATAGTTTGTGAGCATATGTATTGTTTTACTTTGTTTTATAAATGGCATTATTCTATCTTTATCCAAAGTGCATGCTAGTCTTCACCCACTAACCCATCTTCGGGCGGCTTTATATCCATGCTATGCAGGGACCGACCATTCTACTTCCCCTGCTTAGTAATCATATTTAGGGACTGTCAATGTTAGATTGAAGTGGCGAGCGTACATAGTTTCGAAGGCATCTATTTAATGTCATGGTTCACTTTACCTATCTCTTGTCTTTCATAGACTTTGGTTTTTGGCTATGGTCAGGGGCATGTCCCGACTAGGTACTCTTTGTTTGTTCTAGAGGCTTTATATGGACAACTTTGGACTTGGTTATGGTATGTATTGGTTATGTTTCATATATATACATATATTGGCTTATTATCTTAGTTTTGGGTCATAGCTTTGGCATTGGTTTGGTAGGACATTAGGTGGTTGGACTTGGTTAGGTTAGTTGTGGATATATACTTGTCCCAGAGTCACCATATTGTTAATACACCATCTTGTTATATGGTCAAAGTTCATCTTACTCAGGGAATGCTGGTTGATTGGGTTGGGTATTGAGGGTGGCCTCTGGTCTTGGTTGGACTTGAGATTTCCCATACGATAAGGCCCCGGTTTGGGATATGTCATAGAATCCATTAAATGAGTATGTTAGTAGGATATCAAAGGATTGATGCTAATTCCAGTTATTGCTAATGATATGGCTTATATATATATAATTATTTATTTGGCTTTAGGATATGATTAATGATATGGTTTATAGGCATGATAGATGGATCATAGATAAGATTAATGGCTTATGGATATATAATGGACTAAATATTAGATCATTAATATAAATCATGAATATGGCTATCGACTAGGCCTATGGGCATGGTTATTGGCATAACGAGATAGACATGGTATTGGTGTGGTCCATAGATGTGGGTACCGACATGACTTATGGTTTTGATTTTTATTCCGGTGTATATATATATGAGTAAAATGGGTGGTCTATAGTTATAGTTCATTGGTATAGTTTATTAAGTTAGTTTATCATTATGGCTTGTTGATACGGTTTATAAATATGAGTCTTGGTTTGAGTTCGGCAGTTGATGATGATATTGATAATATTTTTTTAGTTCAAGTGCGGCAAAAAATGACAATGATGTTGATTGATAAGACGTCAAATTAAGTGTAAGGCAGTTGTTGTCAATATAATACCCAATATGTTTCGGGGTAGAATCCACGAGGAACAATGTGAATGGTGATTGAGTAAGTTCAAAATAAAAGTTGCATGCTAGATTCAAACCTAGGATACAAATATTTGGAGGTTTTGAATATTTTCAAAACTATAAAAAATTAGGGCTTCTAGAAGACTAACTTGACGCTAAGAATAATCAGAGTATAATCAACTAGGAAAGGATCTTGGGGTCATGCCATTCTAGGTGTGAATTCATACATATGTAATTGTAAATTTATCAAAATCTATCTAGGAGTCGTGAATAGGCTAGATTTAAGGCATTAGTGTTACTCTTTCAACTAAACACTAAATTTCAATCATGGATTCTTTCAAATACCTCGTGAGTGTGACAAAATCACCAATCAAAAATACCTCATACTAGCATTCTTATTTCTAAGATGATGCTTATGAACATAGAAAATTCATAGAACATCCCTATTTCTATTATAATGCCATGAGAGAGACTAATTCAAATTTTAGTTCACTATTACTAATCACCCATATCCCTCTTTTAAAGATGATATGGGATCCAAGTCAATTGATTTTTTGACCCACAATTCTAAATTACAACCTAGAGTAATTACAAAACCTACAACAAATAGCTACTTAGGTAGATAAGTAAATAACACCTATGTTCAACGAAATCTTTCAATTTCTTATTTCACTATGTTCAACTCTATGTATTCCTCTATCCATTGAGTACATTCAATGTATAGAAATGTCTTAGGAAGCACTAGCTACTCATAAGATAGAAAGTAAAGATATACCAAGATTTCCATCAAATTTATCCATGAAAGATAAAGAGAATGTAAATCATAACATTAAATTTAAATATACCTTGAATGGAAATTGCTAATACTTCTCTTAGGAGTTACTCTATGATCTTCTTAGCTCAAGAGTAGTACAAATATAATCCAATAACCAAGAGATAAGATAAAAATTAATGAAGATCACCCTAGTGAAAGGGTTTTAACCCTTTATGATTTGGTACACAGCTCTTTGAAATTACAATTCAGCCCTTGAGACTATTCAACCCTATTGCGATGTCCATTCCTGGGTTTCGATCACGATACCACGATTACGGTGGTCCTATCATGATTGCCCTTCAACTAACTTGCTGACTTGTCATGATCATGAACTTTAGGCCACGATCGCGGTACATGAGGGTCGACTCCTGGGCCTATATTTTTAGCTCTTGCTCTTTTTTGTCCCTTTTCTTTTCATTTCAACTTGATTTCAACTCATTTTCATCATAGGTCCTACAAGATAACAAAAACTAAAAAAATTAATGTATTCCAATGGAGAATTAGCCTTATTTACACAATTTAATCCTAGTAGTGTGCAAGAATTTAGATATTAATGACTGGTAAATTTACCACTCATCAATCATACTATTGAGTTTCGATTCAAGTCCAGCATTAGCAATTTTGTATGAGATTATATGATTAGGATGGATTCTTGGTTATGGCATGATAATTGGTAACTTATGATTACTCAGCTACTTAGTTCCCTTGATTGTACCCTCTAGGCATTTTGGGGCATGCGTTTGTTTATTTGCTTTTCCACAATTCTTGGCTTATGGGGGCCCATCTTGTACTTATAGTTGTGTGATCTTTATGTTACCATTTTGTATGCATTTATTTAATTACGTACAATGATGTCGGACCTTATTTCTAGGTTTGCCTTTTTTACATTGACTTAGATTATTCTATCGTGTATCGTAACTTATTTATATTATAATTTAGCTCAGTTGGACGATGATGCCCACTGATTACCCATGGTTTAGGTACTCATACTACACTTTTGTACCCTTTTGGAGCAGATTAAATAATAGTTACCGCCACTGATTCGATGCTCTTGAAGGGTTTATTTTAGTGATTAGTTGATCTCTTAGAGATAGAGTTACCCCTTTTTCCTTCTTTTTTTCTATGCCTAGTCTTTAATCTTTAAGATGGATTGTTTTTAACTATATAGTACTTATAGTTCATTTGTAATAACTCTTGTATCGACATTATTAAGTCTTGATATGGTTGTCAATTTCTTATCTATCTATTACACCTTTATGAATGTATTATTGTTATTTAAGTCTTTAACTATTATCAAGAGTTTTCTAATGTATTCATTATAGATCTACCTTACCTTCCTCCCAAGCATAGTATTGATTTTGTTATTGATCTTGAGCTGGGCACCCGACCTATTTCTATGGCATCTTGCTGTATGGCTCCTGCCGAGATTAAGGATCTAAATTGTCAACTTCAAAATCTTTTTAGTAAGGGTTTTATTAGACCGAGTAGGTCTCCTTAGAGATCCCTTATGTTTCTTGTGAAGAAGAAAGATAGCTCCATGCATATGTGCATTGATTATAGCTAGCTTAATAAGGTGACCGTGAAGAACCATTATCCTATGCATCACATTGATGATTTATTTTACCAACTTCAGGGTGCAGCGGTCTTCTCTAGTATTTACTTGAGGTTTGATTACCATCAACTTAGGTTTAGGATGAGGATATCCTGAAAATAGGCTTTAGCACCTATTATAGTCATTATGAGTTCCTAGTGATGTATTTTCGCTTTACTAACACAACAGCTGCATTTATGAATTTGATAAACCGCATGATCAAACCTTCTTTTGATTTATTTTTTATTGTGTTCATTAACGGCATCCTTGTATATTTGAGGAGTAAAAAGGAGTATATACAACATTTGAGGATTTTTCTCTAGAATTTAAAAGATCATATGTGTTATGCCAAGTTCTCTAAGTATGTGTTTTGCCTTGAGTCAATGAAATTCATTGGGCATGTGGTGTATAAGGATGTGATTATAGTGGACCCATTGAATTCCAAGGCCATTCGTGATTGATATAAACCTACATCTCTGACTGAGGTTCATAGCTTCATTGGGCTGGCCATTTATTATAGGCCGTATATTGAGAGTTTTGCTTCTATTGCAGCGTCGATGACCAGATTGACTCAGAAAAAGGATCCTTTTCAATGGTCCGAGGAGTATGAGTAGAGCTTTGAAAATCTCAAGGGGGACATTAGATTCTATATAGCTTGAGATTGAAACACAAGAAAGGGAAACAATCCTAAATGCCTCATAGCCCCTCTCTTATAAGTGTGGCGTGCTTCACACCCATAAAAGAGACTCTACTTGACACGGCTTTGCGTACTCCCAACTGACCATGAACCTAGGGTCTAATACCAATTTGACATACCCCGAAATTGGGCAATAGCGTATGGTCATATCAAGCTCACATGAACAGGAGGTCACCCTAATAACACAACCTAACCATCATCAAATCAACTACGCGGGTCAGATGAATTCCAACCATATAATAAGATAGTGAAAATTTAAGGCTAATAGTCAATACTTAGACAATAACTAACATTTCATTAATGTTGACCATTTAGCCAAAATGCCCAATTCCACAGTCACCCACAAAACCTCTAGCAATCCAAAGTCAAAAATATGTTGGGACATACCTTCGACAATAGCCAAGTA
Source organism: Capsicum annuum (assembly GCF_002878395.1). Lineage (NCBI taxonomy): Eukaryota > Viridiplantae > Streptophyta > Magnoliopsida > Solanales > Solanaceae > Capsicum > Capsicum annuum. The sequence goes on from NC_061115.1 coordinate 129,664,810, forward strand.
CCAAATCTATACAAGTGTATGACATAGAATAACGAGACTATGAAAGGTAGGCCTTCCAGACTATGAAAGCTTACCACTTCAAGGTCAATGCCTAAACTGCACGACCACCTGTTCACTGTGTAAAAGAAAAAGATGATGATCCGTCCCTTATGTCACGAGGGGACATAGCGTCCGGAGACAGTTAGTGGTTGGAACGCTAATATGTGACCCAAGGATAAGGATAAAATAGCACATTTGTTCAATCCAGTCAAATCATTATAAGAAATCATTCTTACACAAGTCAATGTATCGCATTAAATCATATTTACACATTTATCCTTACATATCTATATATCACATGCCAGCAAGATATCCATACTTAACCACTTTCTCAACTCTTTCAATCATGAGGCACAAAGTGGAGGACTCTAGCATTCCACACCCAGGTTCAACTAGTGCATATTAGGCATAGAACTTTAACCATATTCACATGTTATTAGACGAAGTTCTTCAATCATGGGTACACTCATTAAGTAAGGGACACCAAACCACATATTTATCCATTATAGCAAGGGCTCTATCCATATGTACACAATCAATTAGGCATGGGACTCTAATCATATGCTCACATAGTCAATTAGACATAGAACTCCAATCGCATGCTCACATATACACTTAGGTATGGAACTCTAATCACATGCGTACATACTCAAGTGGGCATGGAACTCTAATCACATGCATATATATTCATTCGATCATGGAACTTTCATCACAAGACGTTTTATTCAATCAGTCCAGGAACTTTAATCACATGTCGTTTCATAAGGCAAGGTATTTTAACCTCAAGAGATCTATGTAAGCAAGGGACTCCAACCACAAGACATTAGAAGAGGGACTCTAGTGACAATTCATTTGACGAGGGACTCTTACTACAAGTCATTAGACGAGGGACACTAACCACAAATCATTTCATAAGGAAAGGGACTTTAGCCACAAGCCTTCACATTACTATCATTACTCAACATTTGAATTCTCAGTCCACTGGTTCATGTATTAACATCCGTATAATTCATTTCACACTTTAAGGACTTTGGCTTATTTATCCAAATCAACACTTTACATAACCACATGGTCCTCATGGGAGCCTTCATTTCTCAATCATTTTAATAGGCCGATGCCTTAACTTATTTAATAATACAATTCAATTTATGGTAGTCCAAACCCACACGGGACCATAAGGTCTTCAAGGAAGTGGTAATCTATTAAACACTTTATTAGGGCAATACCTCAATTCAAATCATCATGCAATTTAATCGACGGTCATCAAGACCTAGCCTTTTCATCATTCATTAACATTTCTACCCCACACTTCACTTCCGCAGACACAATTTCAAGTTCAAACTTAAGGAATTGGACCCCTCTTCTTAGCCATCAAATCAACATGGTCATATATTAAAAAATTACATTAATAACAGCATTAACACAATATTAATTATCAAAAATTCATATTTACAGGTCCATCACCCCATTTAAAGCTATAGATAACTCATAACATCATTATCAAGGTTCTTATCAACCCTTCAGCAAACATTTACAATCATGATAACTCAATACATGACCCATAAGGCTTTAACCAATCATCTACAAGTATTCACATTCATTTAGTCCTTATCATAACTCACTCATGTTCATTAGACCAACTCCATAGATATACACTGGACCACTCATAGTTTATTAACAAATTTTCACCATTTTCTCATCATATTTAAACTCTACACACAAATCAAGCTCATTTTCATGTTTAGGGCTTCAACCCCTAATTAATCATTAACCGAACAGTATCATAAATTTCACAAAACATAGTTCAAAATACCTTTACAATATCATCTATCAATCATTCATGCTTATTGGTTCATTGCCCTAGTTCAAAACATTACAAGCACGTGGCTATACAATTTACTTAGTCATTTTCACAAACACCTTATATACACACCTTCAACGAGGCTATTTTCATGGTAGAAATCATTAAGATTAGGGTTACTCAAGACCTTCATGTTAAACCACTTACAAAAAGCATCCACAGGGGAAAATCACCATCAATATCATGTACAAACACAAGTCTAAGGATGTATCAACATTATTCATCATTAGGCAACAAAACCCCTTCCATTTGATATCAAAAGCACCACGTACACTTACTAATACAAGTGTGAAATACATGGGTTTTAGTGTTATTTAAAAAAGGGAAGAGTTACATGCCTTAAACAAGATGATACACCAAGCATCTTGACTCCTTCTTGCCACTAGATGGGCATCCTCCAATCTTGCTTCAAGAAGCTATTAGAGTGTTTTGGGTTATTTGAGTCTTGTAAATGAAAACTTAGGAGGCTACAATACCTTATATAGTTAAGAGAATTGGGGTTTTAGGAAAGGGAAATGACCATAAGGTCTTTATTTAAAAGCTGGAAAATAACCCCATCCAGGGGTACGACTCCTATTTATGACTCACAAATAAACCATACACTAGGGTACGAGTGGTACCCTGACTTGAACCCAAGGCCTACCAAGGTCACACACACTGTCAAGGGTATGAATACCCATCATTGAGACATATCCATAGGGTACGACTCACTTCTCAATCGTATCCAAGACCCGTATCAACAATAGTCCACTCTTCACCAAGAACCATGCACTATACGACTCACCTAGATATAACTTCTGATCTTATGTACGAATGAGAGAAGGCTAAGTCATATAGATGATAAAATACTATCCTTATAGGATGCTTAGGGTACAAGAGGGGAGGGAAAATGGATACGAGTCATATACAAAGGGTACTAGTGGCTTGTCCAATCGTACCTTGGCCAACTTGCTCAAAACAAAAAAAAAATATCAAGGCCACATTCTTGGATGTTTCATCTATGCACACTCTCATTCTGCCATTCTTCTTCTACACAAACAACACTAGTTCACCCCAAGGATAGACGCTTGGGTGAATAAATCCATTTTCTATAAATTCTTGCAACTAGGATTTCAATTCCCTTAACTCGACAGGTTCTATTGTGGACACAACTCTCACTAAATTAGGCTTAAATGTACCGTCTCAATCTAATTTCTTTTCCTTAAGCACTGCTATAGCGATGGTTTTGTCATAAAAATTAAGAACATCATAGTAAGAGGACAACCAACACATTCCCAAGATAACATCAAATTCCACAATGTCTAAAATGACTGAGTCTTATAGTGTCTTAAACATTATGAACATTATAAAACACAAACCATATATCAAATACAGACACATACACCTTATTTAGTATACATACATACTTGGGAGCATCAAGATATTCAAAGTATATGTCCCAACCCATAGAAAATTTCATAGAAACATAAGAAAAGGAAGAACCAGGATCAAATACTATAGGAGAAATATGATCACTGATAAGAATAGTACTTGCGATCACTACATCAGAAATTGGATCACCACATCAGAAGCTGCCACTTATAGATGAGTTGGAACTGCATAAAAATGTGCTTTATCACAACCCTAATTGCCATCTTTACTACCTTGAGCGTCATTTCTACCAACTTGTCCTCCACTTTGGTTAGCCTGGTTTCCACCCCTAGTTCTGCAACCACGCCCACCTTGTGGAAAAACCCCACTATTTTCTCCAACACTTCAACTTACTAGAATTAGAAAAGTAGATATTGTTATTGAGTTAACTAACTTGCAGACAAAAAGTTGGGGAAATTCCTTATGATGTGATGCAAACCCTCAAACTTAAAGTATTTAGGTCCCAAAGTAAGCCTCAGAGCAGAACACGATAAAAGAAGATAACTGACCCCTAACAGGACCCCTGCAGATGCTGGCATAGATAAATGGTAGTTCTTGGAAAAATAACACCCCTTTAAGAAATTACCATTAAATTGGCCCAAGGCTTAAGCTTTCTTGTCTTCGGCCTTTACTTCCCCTTATTTCTCAAATGTTTAAGCCTTTTTGGTGAATTTAATAACATCTTAGAAAGACTTACTAGTCACTACCATAGATAAGGTAAACAACTGAATCCACGAATTTTAACCATTCATAAATTAACTAATCCGCTCATCCTTCTTGGTAATCAACTGTAAGGAATAGTAAGACAATGTATGAAATTTGGACTCATAGGCTACCACAGACTTATTACCTGCTCCAAACTTATAAAGTCATCTTTTTTTGGCCATGATAATTGCAATGAACATATTTTTTAAGAAATGTATTCTGAAATTGATCCCATATAAGTGGAGATAAGCGTCACGACCCAATTTATGAGTCATGATGGAACCTACTTTATCCCTCCAGTAGGTAAGTCAAAACATAGCCTGGAGATATGAGAAATTGGCTAACTTGGTGAAAAATGGACTAAATGTTGGAAATCAACACTTAAAGACTTTAAAATAGCAACACGTCGTCATAGTAATCTAATAGATGGATAAAAGATTAATCATCATCCCAAACTTCAGTAATATCGGTACAAAAGTTACTACAAATGAAATATAAGTATTGGATAGTAAAATTCAATTTGTCTCAAAAATGAAAGACTATACATAGATAAACAGAAAGAAAAAGGGGAACTCCAACACTAAGAGCTTCACGTCAACAGCGGCAACTAGTACTTAGATCTGCACTAAAAAAGTACAAAATTGTAGAATAAGTACCAAAACCATACTCAGTAGGCATCATCGACTAAGTAAGTCAAGGTAATAGGGCAAACCTAGAAATAAGCTCCAGCACTACTGTACACAAATAAATAAATTCAAAATAGTAACATAAAGACCACACATATATAACTACAATATTGGCCCCATAAGCCAATAAGTGTGAAATTATAAATAACCCAATGCAAGCCCCCATAAGCCTAGAGAGTACAATCAAAGGAAAAGAAATAACCGAACATCTATAACTCTAATGAATGTCAGCTATAACCATCAAACCATCCATATCGAATCATATCATTCCCAACTCTCAATTTCAGACTTAAAGTGGAACTCATATCATTATCATCATAAATATTCAATTGTATCATCAAAACATCATTTATCGTACTTGAACTCGAAGTCACATTATTAATATTATCATTAATTGTCGAACTCGAACCGAAACTCATATTATTGATATCATCATTAGTTGTTGGACTTGAACTGGAATTCATATTTATAAAGCATATCAATGAACCATATAAATAAGAAAAATCAATAACTACATCAATAATCTATATCAATAAACTATACTAATAAACCATCATCATACTCATATCTATACACCGGATCACAAATCATGTGTATAGGACATACTAATGCCCACATCTATAAACCATACTGATAACATATCTATTAATTCATGTCAATAATCATATCTATAATCTATATCAATAATCATATCAATAATCTACAAAGTTCTACCCGAAAGTAGAACCAACTCCCACATACAAAACTAGCCGACTCATTAAGTGTTTTGCTCTGTCCAAAATCCCAAAATATGTACTATTAAGGGTTTCACATGTATAATAAGTCTACAAAAACTAACACTTCTTTTTTTAAAGTGGGATGGAGAGGCCCATTTCTAATCTCCAAAATTCACTTTTATGAAAATTCTACCCTGGATTAGGCTAAGGTATCTAAATTCACTTCTAGATGTAAAATAAGCCATAATTAGACCTAATATGGCATTTCTCCATAAAACATTAACAACTAAGTCAATTATGCCTAAATTATGATTTTGAAGATAGCCTAAACGTTCCAACTAACCCAAATATTTTCAATCATACCTCAAATACTTAAATCTCACCCCCATATCTACCATAATATCATAACATACTATGAAATAGGTCAATATATGAAGAGGGTAAACCTAGCCGACCTAAACAGCAAATAAAAGCCTAAAGAATTTGCTAAATTACTTATTTTCTTTTTAGAGAAGCTTCTGTAAGATGAAACACTATCAAAATCACAATCTACTCATCAACATGAGAACAATGACACCCATATTGCACTATTGTGCTTTGGGTTCAAAAATATATAAATATACCATATGGGTCCCATTTATGGAATTTCATTTAGAAACCAACAAAAAGTTTCTCTATGCTCAAGGAATATTTACCCTCAAAAAGGGTGAATTTTGAGCTTTAATACTGCAATAAAAAAGCCACTAAGTTTTTAGGGAATTTAGAAAAGGATGGAGAAATTAACCATGAAAATAATGAAATCTTACCACTAATTTGAATAAGAAATGCATAAATTAACTTTACTCCAGCTCCATAATCACCCATGATTGATTCTCCCTAGTTTTCCCACTTTTTAGGGTTAAATATCCTTGAGAAATAATGAGAAAAGGCAAAAATCAAGTTAAGTGGGGTATTTATACCCTTCCCAGGTCAACAGGTGTCGCTTAAGAGAACACTAGGCAGCTAAAGCGATCACTGCTTAAGCGACCTAGTGTTGCTTTAGCGACATCCAGCATCAACTCAAATACCACTTAAGTGGCCATTACTTAACAGCCAAAAGTATCTTTTAAACAATACCAGTTAGGCATTGCTAGGCTTCATTATCGGTATTTGATTAAGAAACCTCATGGGCGCTTAAGCGATGCACTAGCACCAGCTGAGACTTAGAAATTTTTCAAGTCTCCACCAACCCTTCGAGATTTATCCAAATTCTTTTGTACGCAAACAAACTATGATATTCTATAAAATTTGACACTGAACTTAATTGTGCATTAGAAATTTCCATCTGAGGTCATTTCAACGAAAAGTTGGTCCCACACTAATATGCCATTTTTTTATCTTTCAGCCAACAGCCTGAAATAAGTTCAGAAGCCTGAGGACCCAAACCAAGGGTCCACTTAGCCTAAAATTTAAAATTGTCAGAATTTGCATATGATATCTGTTAATAGAAGTTTTTGCCCGGTAGCCAATTTGAATCAACAAATACTTCAAAATAGAGAATTGGCTCTAAAAACAAATGAATTGCCCAATAACTGAACTGTCAGTTCTAGTAAGTCATAAATGACTTAGGACAGCTATAGGAAATCTCAAGATAGATATAATTCATAGAAATATAGGAAATAACCTAGAGGGTCCTTACAATACCCATTACTAAATGAACTTTCATTCATAAAATTAATGGATTAGGATGTAGTTGAAGCCTCGAACATGTGAAGATACTGGCCTAGTATCTCACTCTCGATCTCCCAAGTAGCCTCCTCTACTGGGTGGTTCCTCTAATAAACTATAACTACTGGAATATCTCTAGTGAGAAACCGCCTGACATCACTAGCAAATATGAGCACAGTCTTCACCACGAAGTTCAATAGCTTATCCAACTAAATTGAGTTCCATCTAAGAACATAGAATGGGTCGAGAATATATCGTCATAACATGGAAACATGGAAAACTTGATAGACAATAGCAAAATTTAGGGATGAGGCTAACTCATAAGCCACCTCACCAAATGTATGAAGGATTTCAAAGGTTCTAATATATCTAGGGCTGAATTTGCCTATCCTTCTAAACCTCATCACACCATTCATAGGTGATACACAAGGAATGTCTGGTCATAAAATCCTTGGTCCTTGGTCCATAACTGATGAACCTCCCAATCCAAGATCTTAATCGAGATCTCGTCATAGTATAGAGAATTCAAGATACATAATCTTTCCAAAAGAACAACAAAAGAAGGATCAGCTTGAAACTTTCTCAACATAAAGACATGAAATACCGAATGAATGGAGCTCAAATTAAAAGGCAACTCCAATTCATATGCATCACTATAAACCCTGTTCAAAACCACAGGACCAATATACCGGGGACTAAGCTTCCCCTATTCCCAAACTATATTACTCCCTCCATGAGAGACACCATTAGGAACACGCTATCCCTAACCTCAAACTCAAAGTCCCTATTCATTTTATCTGTATTAGACTTTTGGCAACTTTGGGCAGCCTTGAGCCTATCCCGAATGACCTTTACCTTCTTTGTAGCCTGATAAACGAAATATGGGCTAAACATATCTTTCTCACAACCTTGAACCACCCAATAGGATATCTATACCTCCTACTATACAATGCCTTAAAAGAGGCTATCCCAATACTGGAATGATAGCTATTATTATAAGAAAACTCTATGGGAGGTAGATTCTAAACCCAATTGCCACCATAATCAATCACATATGCATGAAGCATATCCTCCAATGTCTGAATAGTCTTTTTTGCTTTCCCATCTGTCTTCGGGCAGAAAGAACTACTCAGAATAACCTTAGTACCCAATACCTTCTGAAATAACCGCCAAATAAGATGAAAACTGCATACCACGATCAGACATAATTGAAATAGGTACCCCATGTAGCTTCACAATCTCATGAAGGTACACCCTCATAATTGAAAGAATGAATTATGTTATTTTATATGTTCAAGAAAAGATTGAATTTCATGTTTCATAGTGATTTGAATTAATTTAAGCACATGTGTGATTCCATACAAGATTTTTTATTTTCATGCTATGAATTTGAGTTTCCCATGCTTTATTTAAGTAAATTCCATGATAGATCCTAAATTCATGATGTTTAGTAATATTTCCATGTTTTAAATTAATGCCTTCCACATGTTTGATGAAATTCTCGTATCATGTTCAATCAATTTAAAGATTAATCCCCAAATTATAAATTTTTTCATGTAACTTTATTATTCCTTCAGGTTTAAGACATTCTTATGTTCAAGCTATGATCTTTACATGTTTTGATGAAATGCCCATGTCCTATTTCAAGTGAATTTCATGTGAACTCCTAAATTCATGATTTTAGTTATGCAATCATGCTATGCTCCCATGATTAAGATTTTCCCATGTCCAAGTTCATGATTCCCATGTGTTTGTTGAATTACCCCATGTTAATATATTAATCTCTATGTGCTTGATGAAAGGCCTAAGGGATGGGTTTCTTTAAATAATGCTTACTTACTATGGTCTCAAATGCTCTCATGTGTCCTTATTATCTATGCTATCGAGTCTTGGGGCTATTAAATACCTAAAATTTAGTTGTTTATCTAGTCTCCAGTTGAAATAAAATAATTCCATAGTATCTCGAACAGTACCATTCGGTCAGTCAATAGAATCTGTATGAGTTCAGTCAAGCCTAGTACAGTCCAATTTTAGTCCCAGTTTTAGTTTAATCATTAATAATTACCTCATAATTTGTATTTAGTGTTATTTGTAGAACACCATCACCTGAGCTTATCAATTATCAGTTAACAGTGCATACACCAGTTAGTATTCCAGTGTCATTCAGTTGGGAGTAGGATTCAGCACTGAGCAAACCCAGGGATAGGGGCATTCCTGCCAACAGAGAATTTGACCCTTACCAGTAATTCTTGAGTTACACAACTACGTAGCCAGAATAGGTTTGAGATGTCTTTTTGCTAGTTTAGGGTTGATACATATCTCATGAGTTTTCTGCCAGTATAGGGCTACTCCTTAGTCCTTCGAGACACCAGTTCTATAGATCCACATAGCCAGCATTAGTACCCATGGCATGGTACTAATACCCTTCTAACAGGGGTTACAGATCATACCCCGATTAGCTCAAATTAGGGATTATCAGTTATATGATGCCTTTCAAAGTCTCAGTTACAGTCTCACTTCTGTATTCAGTTCAGAACTCAGTTCAATTTTAGGTTTGCTTGACCATAGTGTACAGTTATCAGTTATTCAGTTATCAATATTTTAGTACTTCAGCGTACAGACTATTTAAGAATCATGTTATACACTTGGTCTTGTATTATCAGATAATATAGTTTTCACATAGTTATGCTTAGTTCCTTACCTCATATGCATAGTACTCTACAATTTCAGTCCAGTTATTCAGACTTAGTTCAGTCTTAAATGACCAGTATTCAGTTATCAGTCATTTAGTTAATCAGATAAGTTAGTGTGTTTATGAATTCATGCTCAGTGTGATTATATATTCATATCATCAATTTATGTCAGTCTCTATCACGTAGTTGAAGACTTGATATTCATACAGTATTCATGTTTTACCATATCCCAACTTCAGTTCAACTTATTTTACAAAAGTATAGAGTTTTAAGAAACTAAGTGTAAAGACTCACAAGCTTACCAGATTATGTTTGTTACTCACGTTTTAAGATTAATTCATCTTTCAATTTACTCTAACCTATTGGTGAGTCTACGTATACTTAGTCATGCATGTTTTAAGATTACATATGAAAGCATTTTTACTTATTGCATTCACCCCTATATACTCTGTATATTCCAGAAGTATTGATCTACATATATGTCTATGTATCGCATTGTCTCATAATGTAGGTATTATTTATAGCCTACGTATCATGATCAGACAATTGCAGATTCCAGCCAGCGGGTGATAAGTTCTCCTACTTTGGGAACTCCAGAGATTTTTAGTCCATGTATAGTTTATTTATTTTCTATGTGTATTGATTAGTGATAGTTGTAAGCATGTCCCACCTATATATAGTCAGTATAGTAGAGGCTTCATAAATGTCATCAGAGCCAGCCATGTAAATTTTAGTTTCTTTCTTTAGTTTTAATCAAATTTTAAACTTTATCAGTATGGTACTTATTTAGATTATGCCATGATTATGCTTTCGTGCATAAGAACTTGTTATTTATTTTATTAAATTCAGTTGCTTAACAATATGCCAGATTCATGGATTATCTTGAGATCACTTGTGGTTCCAAGCACCGTGTGATGACTAGGGAGTAGTTCTGAGTCATTACAAACTTTGTATCAGAGCACAGAGTTCAAGTGTCCGTGGGTGTCTATAAAGCTGTGTCTAGTAGAGTCTTGTGAAATAATAAAAAGATATTTGCACTTTTCTTTGAGAGGCTACAGGGCATTTAGGAAATATTTCCTTTCTTTTAACTCTTAGATCATGCAGTAGAAGTATTCTCTAAGAAAATTATATAGATTCTCATATTGCTCTATTCATGCCAAATCTACCTTAGTTTTGAGGCAACATAAATAGTCAAGCTCAAATCCCAACAGATAGAGTTTTCTCAAACAGTCCATACAAAAAGTTATGGGATTGTATGCAGGCTCAAAAGTATCCCATCGGTGCCAGTATCTTCTAAAGTTTGAAAATTTTCATTCATGTTTATGAAAATTGTGCATTGAGCCAATGCCAGATATGTTGTCGGGTCCCTTCCTAGAATCCTATGATAGTATATGATCTAGAGTTAGAATCATAAACCCAGGAGTTTAGAAGTAGTAGAGTTAGGATAGTGTTATCTGAATTGAGCAAATTATATATTCATGGGGCTAGTTGTACGAAATGTGAATCAGAAGGCTTGAATAGTATATGCAAGAATTTAAGTTTATTGATTTGAACTTAAGTATAATGATGTGTTTATGATCTAAAAGTGTACCCGAGTTAATGGGAATGCATTATTTCTAAGTTTTAAAGTATGTATTGAGAAGAGTGTAAGTATGTGATGATGATTTCATAAGCTAAAGAAAGTTAAGGGTAGTATATTCTATAGGAGTTTTGTATTTATATGTATTGTTATACCTCGGGCTCTAGAGTAAAGTGGTGGCAGTTCAGTTTAGAGTTTAGTATAGGGGTCCACAAACTTAGAATGACAGCTTGAAGCTAAGGGGGAGATAATAAAACAAGTAACAAAGTCAGGCTCTCAAATTTTAGTAGTGATACTAATATGTGTAGAAAATCAGTAAGGGAGGATGATTCCCAACCTATTCTTATCTCAGTACAAAGTTTTTCAATCATCATAGCATCTACTCATGCCTTATATATCATCTCCATCACCCTAGTTCATATTCATGTGCTTTATAAAAAATTATGTATGACTCTAGTTTCCAGTATGAGGAGTTCCAGTAACTCAGCAGTACGAATCATGTTCCATGAAATCATGAACTCCAAACTCCGGTCATACGGCTCATGACTCATGTACTCATGTTTTACAGTATGTTCAATTCCAGTACCCTTCCTATACTTTTAAGGATCAGCAAAATTCAGATTTATGTCATGTATGTCCTTGGTTCAGACCTCTCTGATGAATTCATGTCATTGATACTTTATTTCTCATGCCTTAGTTGAGTGTCAAAGTTATTCTTTCATGCTTCAGGTCCTCATGTTCTAACCTTTCAGTGCCCTTTCTTTATGTCAAGATAGTGATAATGAGAAGTTGTGAAAGCACAGGGGGTATTAAATTCATGATCCGAATTAGTATTATAGTGTTATGGGTTCACTTTGTAGTTTGGAGTAGGCTTGAACATAGTAAGAGAATTCAGTTCGGCTCAGACTTTAGTAGGTAGATTTATTAGTGCTCATGTGAATATTTTAAGTAACCTCATGTGAAGTGCAATTTTGAAGTGGAATGTATAGTTGAGTTTAAGCTTTCAGTATAATTCAGTCTGTATATCCAGCAATCCAGTCTAGCAGTCAGACAGACAAGTTCCTATTGGTTTCTATCTTTCCAACTAATCGTATTATTCAAAATTCTCATGAATATGGATATTTCGAGAGGTAATTCATTTACATCCATGCAAAATTCAAATTTAGCTCAGTTTATGCATTTGTATCAGTTTCAGATTCCAGATATTCAGGCATGATTAAGATAGTAAACATCACATGCATCATTTCAGTCTTTCCTCAGTATTTCATCCAAGTCAGTATCATTCGAGGGACAAAATATTCCAAGGGAAGATGTATTGTAATACCCCGAGTATTCATATCCTAAACCTTTTATTTTTATTCACGAAATAGGATCCAGCTTGAAGTAATGGTTACTCATCAGTTGACTTTCTTGTTTCTATCTCAGCCTTATAATCATTCGCATATCATTGCATATTTTTAAGAAATTAGTTCAGTTCATGATATTAGGATCATGTATCATGTTTCAGATCAGTTATTCAATCATATTCTAGGTCAAGCATGTTCAGAATATTATCTCAGTTACTTTCATACAGTACTCTCAGTCTAACCAGTCTCATTCGAGGATAAATATTCCCAAGAGGGAGATAATGTAATACCTCGCATTTTTAGGCTAGTCTTTAAACCATTGTTCCTACATGTATATGCTATAATACAAATGATTCCCATGTGAATATAAGTTTCATAATCTTTATCCTCATGTTTGATTGTATTTTGAGATAAAAAAATATTCATAGCAATGACTTAGAACAAAGTTGAGCTAAGATTATTTGATTCATCAGAATTTTGATATTTGATTCTACAAGGGGCTACTTTAAACATATATAACTTTTGATACGAGTAGAATTTTCAGACCAAGACCCACCAACTTGTAGATAATTGAATCAGATTTCTAACGATGTCAATTTTGGCTAAATTCGATACCCGAGCAAAAAGTTACAGCCATTTTTGTGAGAGGCTGCAAGCCGAGGCGATATGCCCGCGATGCGCGCTCCATCGCCCACACCTATTCCCAAGTTCTATTTTTGTGTTTCTAAGGGCAAAAGGGTTCTTTCCTTTACCCTAACTCATCCATAATAGATAATTAAATGCTCAAAAACATTAGTTACATCATTATTGATCCTTTTCTCTCTAAAGAAAATCCTAGCCACCTCAAGAACACCAAGAACTCCATCAAATCCTCTTCAAGAAAAATAAAGATTTCAAGTCTCCCAATTCAAGAAACCTTTCAAGATTTTTGTTCTTCTTCAAGATATAAAGTTTTAAGGTATGTGGGAGTTCATCCATGGGTCCCCTTTCACCTATGGAGCCCAAAAACCCTTTTTCAATTAAATAATGAATTATGTTATTTTGTATGTTCAAGAAAAGATTGAATTTCATGTTTCATGGTGTTTAATTTATTTCAACCCATGTGTGATTCCATGCAAGATTTTTTATTTTCATGCTATGAATTTGAGTTTCCCATGCTTTATTTAAGTAAATTCCATGATTGATCCTAAATTCATGATGTTTAGCAATATTTCTATGTTTTAAATTCATGTCTTCCACATGTTTGATGAAATTCCCATATCATGTTCAATCAATTTAAAGATGAATTCCCAAGTTATAAATTTTTTATCTAACTCTATTGTTCCATTATGTTTAAGACATTCTTACATTCAAGCTATGATCTTTACATGTTTTGATGAAATGCCCATGTCCTATTTCAAGTGAATTTTATTTGATCTCCTAAATTCATGATTTTAATTATGTAACCATGCTATGCTCCTATGTTTAAGATATTCCCATGTCTAAGTTCATGATCCCAATGTGTTTGGTGAATTGCCCGATGTTAAAGTATTAATATCCATATGCTTGATGAAATGCCCAAGTGATGGGTTTCTTTAAATAATGCTCACTTATTATGGTCTCAAATGCTCTCATGTGTCCTTATTATCTATGCTATCGAGTCCTGGGGGTATTAAATACCCAAAATTTAGCTGTTTATCTAGACTCCAATTGAAATAGAATAATTTTATAGTATCTCAAACAGTAGCATTCGGTCAGTCAATAGAATCAGTGTGAGTTTAGTCAAGCCTAGTACAGTCTAGTTTCATTCTCAGTATCAGTTTAATCGTTAATAATAACCTTAGAATCCGTATGCACTGTTATTTTAAGAATACCATCACCTGAGCTTATCAATTATCAGTTAACACTACATGCACCAGTTAGTATTCCAGTGCCATTCAGTTGGGAGTAGAATTCAGCACCGAGCGAACCCGAGGATGGGAGCATTCCTATCAGAAGAGGGTTTGACCCTTAGCAGCAATCCCTGAGTTACATAACTATGTTGCCAGCGTAGGTTTGAGATGTCTTCCTGCCGTTTTTGAGTTGATACATATCTCATGAGTTTTTTGCCAGTATAGGGTTACTCCTTAGTCTTTAGAGACACCAGTTTAGTGGATCCACACAGCCAGGTTAGTACCCATAGCACGGTACTAACACCCTTCCAACTGGGGTTATGGGTTGGATCTCTATTTCAGATTGGGGCATGTCGGTTCGATGATACTTCCCACAGTCTAAGTTACAGTCTCAGTTACAGTCTCACTTTTATAATTAGTTCATAACTTAGTTCAGTTTTAGGTTTACTTGACCATAGCATACAGTTATCAGTTATTCAGTTATCAGTATTTTAGTACTTCAGTTTACAAACTATTTAAGAATCATGTTATAAACTTGGTCTTGTATTCTCAGATAATATAGTTTTACGTATTCATGCTTAGTTATCTCATGTTGCTCAGTCAGTCCTTACCTCATATGCATAGTACTCTACAGTTGCAGTCCAGTTATTCAGACTAAGTACAAGCTGAAGTAGGATCAGGATCTAGCCCTCAGTTATCAACTCGCGATCGCGCCAAGTCAAGCTAGTCAACTAACTGTGATCGCAATGGACTAACTGCGATTTTAGTGAGTACAATCGTTATCAATCTCTCACGATCACGTGAGGGAGAAAAATGGCCCTAGGGTAGAAATGCCATTTTGACCAGCCGACCACAAATCCAATTTAAGGCTCAAAATCCCTTTATTCTAGGGCATCTTTAAATCCATCATTCTATAACCCTACCTTCCATCCTTAATTTAGGGTTTTTGTAATTTCTTGGAGCTTAGAACTTAAATTTATACTAATTTGAGGCAAAAGTGATTAGAGAAACTCCGAAGTGTAGATTTAGCTTTATCTATTGAAGATTCATTTGAATCTAAAGTATGGTTTTTCTCTATTTATTTTTCTTATGCATAACTTTGATAGACATCTTGGTATATTTGATTTCATTATCCTTATGATGTTCTAGATCTACCTCTTGGGATTATGCTATAAAAGGGTGCAATTACATGTGAGTTGTGATGTATTTGTGTAGATTCTAGTTTGTTGATGATGGGTTCTACTATTTCTTTGGTTGACTAGTTGGGATTTGTGGGTGAAAGCCTCAAACACCCAAATGGGTTTGATTGGTAAAAATATCAAACTCTTGAAAGCTCAAACTATCCTTGAAAGAGAGGTTTGCGTGAACTTTTGGAACCCATATCATCTTTAAAAGAGGGATGCAGTAACCAAGGCAATAGTAGACAATTATGGGCATAGTTTTCTAATTTTCACTATCTTAGACATAAGGGTGATTACGGGTTAACTATACCAAGGGTATCATCCTAGAAATAAGGATACCCAATTGAGGTATTGGGTGGCTTTAATTGACACACTCGTTAGGTACTCCAAAGAGTCAATGCCTGATATCTTTGAGGTTTTGTTGAAATACTAACCTCAACGACTTTCAACCTAGCCTACCACATCATCAACAATTGAAATTTGCACTGAATATTTATGAATCCATGCATAACTTGCCCCTAGAAAAGCATAACTCCAAGATCAATTCCTAATTGATTACCCTCTAATTGATTTTTTCTTTAATAGTCCCTTAGAAGTCCAAGAATTTCTTTCACACTCGACAAGATTAAAAAATCCCAAACTATCTTGTACCATAGGTTTAAATATAGAAAGTAACTTTTATTTCAAACCTACTCAATCGCTACTCACAATATTCCTCGTGGATTCGACCCCAACTTTTGTTGGGTAATTATATTGACAACCATCGCCTTGCACTCAAATTGGCGCGTAAGTTGAGCGTTATCAAAAAAATGGGGTTGTTGTCGAGGAACAATTTGGCGTATTGAGTTAGTTTGAAATTTTAGCTTACATGCTTTGGTTCAAACTTGTAAATATTTATTTGTTTTTTTTTTGTTTCTTGCCTTAGGTGAATTTTTATTTTTTTTTATTTGTTACTATGGCTTCTTGGAATGAATGTGAGTTTGATGGTTGGAAATCTTATCGTGACAATCCATGTCCATATTGTAATGGACCCCACTTTTGGAAAAATTATAGATATGCTTCCCAGAAAGAGATGTGTGCACCATCTCGATCTTATAGGAAGTATGTTTATTCTCTATGTGGTGGTCTAGATGGACATAGGAGTGATTGTCCAAATGCCTAATTCCCTTATTATATTAACCGATTTCTAGTTCTTCTTCTAATTTGGATAGGTCTTATGATGAAGAAAAGAAAAAGTGAAGCAATGGAAATTATGGTATTGAGGCAATGCTTCAACTTATTTTGGAACAAGTGAAATCAACGAAGGATGATTTACGATATTAGAGTGATTGTGCAAAAGCCCCTTCTCCTAGTTATGCTAACCCAAATGATAGTTCTTCTTATAGATTTGATAGGTCTTATGATGAAGAAAGGGGAGAACAAAGCACAGTAAATAGTGATGTTGAAGCAATGCTTCAACGTATCTTGAATTTAACAACGGTGGTAGAGGAATCAAATCTTATACTCCAATCCAAGAAGGCATTTGGAGAGGAAATCTTGAAGATAGAAGACGTGGGCACGAAAGTTAATTATTGAAACACCACAACCATGGCCACTCTTCTAAATGAGCTTGATATTGAAAAACCCTCACTGATTTTCCAACCAACCATACCAAACATGAGAGATGATACCAAAAAAAAGGAAATGCTAGTAAAGTCTAGAGAAGAAGCAAAGCAAATTCCTTATGAAGACTCTAGTTAATATTGGGGTAAGGATACCAAAATGGAAACAACTCTGAAATTAGGAAAAAGACCTTCTTCTAACCATTTTTCAACACAAAGCTCGATGGAGTTGATGACAATCGATCCACCCAAGCAAATGTTGAATGAGGGAGAGAATGAACTATTTACTTATATCTTAGAGTTTGTCTTCCCCAAAGGGTATTCTAAGACCTTAATCCTGAAGGCCAATAAGCTTAAGTATCGGTGTCCAACTAGTGACCTTCTAATGCTCTCACCATTGTTCGATTCAAAATTGGGCAAATGGTTCAAGTCTTCGAAGTGGCGTGATAGAACATGTGTCATCACGCCCTTAGTTTTTCCCAAAGAGCCTCAAAGATGGAATGATCAAATGTTGGGCAAAAGGTTCAAATCCTCTTAGTGGAGGATTAAAAAGTCTTTGTACTATGATGATAAATAAGGCACTTGATGAAAGGCAACCCATCGTTTTCATATTTTTTTATATAAATATTGTTGGAATAATTCACATAATTTTCATGTTTTGTAGGTGCTTTGGGAAGGTTGGAAGCCAAAAATGGAGGATAACTTAGTTTTGAAGTGTGGCAGCTATGCAGAAGAATAGGGCAAAATAGAGGAGGGAATGGCCTCAGTTACCAAGATTGTGGGTCGAGTACCGCGATCGTGGTATTTTGATCATACCAATATGTCTACAATCGTGCCTCTGTGTCCATCTTTCAACATGGCTATCAATGCGGTTTCAGGGAGCCCTTTAACCTTTTTTATGCTATTGTGTTATGTAGTGAGATCATTACAAGTCCTTAAGTTGGGGGGTGGCCCTACCCTTGTATGTATTCATTAGTTTGCAATACTTGAACTTAGTCACGTGAAGCATGGAAATTTTTTGAATTGATCTTTTTCATCTGTAGTTTTCTTGTTCTTTTGATAATGATGGTAGATGAGCTTTCCCCTATGATGGATTGATTGATAACATTCGTAAGGGAAAAGCATCATGATTAAGTTTTGAGCCATGGATTGCAGAGGAAGCCTGATTACCCATAGCATACCATTAGCAAAGTCTGAGTAGCCATATGGTTGGTTTACCCATATGAAGCCAAAAACATGAGACCAAGTCTTGAGTTGTTTCCATGGTTAGTAACTTATGCATGGTACAAATGCAAATAGAACACCCCCCTCCATCCAAAATTTTTCAAAACCAAGGGCATAGACGTAAGCGATATTATAATAATTTTTTTCTCTTTTTGTGACTCCAAACTTTTGACTTATTAAAATTGGTAGATACTCCATTATTGTCTCTAGCACGAGGGGCAATTGAGCCTCCTTAGCGAGATTTTATGCCATGTGTGGTAAGCTTATTTGTCTAAATCTCATGTGTACTTTTACCATCTAGAACTTTCTCCATTAGCCTCTCAAGGTTAGTTTTGGTTGTATTTGGTTGGGGAGATGATCTTAGGCCATCTTTGCGATATTGGAAGTTCACTTTAGCCTAAAAAGCTTACCCGTACATAGATGTCACCCTTAGTCACCCACTTTAAGTCATTGGACCTTTATTTGGCAAATATATTGTAAGCTGTGAGCCCATAAATTCTTATCTCTCTTTTGAACCCTATTCTCTTTGGACTTAAAAATGCAAATTAAGGCTAAAATCCTAAGTTAGGGGTGGTTAAGATTAGAAGATGTAACTTCGGGCCACGAGAATGTAAGTTAGCACCTAGGAACTAAATTTTGAGAACAAATAAATAGGAAAAAAGAAGGAGGCCAAGAATGGAAAGAAAAGCATGAAATGCATAAGGCAAAGAGGCAAAAAAAATGCTTTCCAATAGATGGGCGAATCAAGGTAGTAAAAGTAGGCACATGCTTAAAAAGTGAAAACAATAGAAGTGGACCATGATCAAAAGTTGAAAAAAAGCTATAATATAGATGTTCAAGGAGGGTATAGTTACTTTGTTCCCAAGTAATATCCTACCGTAGTCCGAACCTATGTTAAAAGCTCAAAAAGCCCTTTGAGATCCCCAACCAAGTGCATTCATTGTAGTGGTGATTGAAAGTAGGGAAAAGCCTATAGAATGGTACTTGTTAACATCGAGAGTTCTTGAGAGAGAGGGAGTTTCATACTTGAATTCCTTGTTGCATATTTTATAACTTGGTGTATGGAATTTTCCTTCTCGTGAGGAGGCATGTAAACAAGTTGAGGTAGGTGATTTTGTCATCTCCTGAAAAATGAGGCAAAAAAGGTATAATGTAGTTGAGGTCAAAGAAGAGTAATTTCTTGATTATTAGTGATTGTTGCCTGATTGCTCTTTGAAGTCTTTTGCATCCTTAAAAATTACATGTTATGTTGAGGGGTGTCGTGAAAATAGTATTGCCCCTATTTGAAGAGCTATTTTTGGTAATAATCTAGTTGAAGTCATCATGATCATTTGGTTCATCTAATTTGGGCATAAAAGTGCATTGTATTATGGTTAGAGGTAGTGTTTCTTGAGAACAAGCAAGGCTTTAAGTTGGGGGTGTTGATAACGGGTGAATTTACCACTCATTTGCACTAAATATTCGTGCACACTATTATGATTTGAATGTAAAAATGAGACATATTTGGGGTTAAATGTACTAATTCCCATAATTTGCAGGTGTACAAGTGCTGAGAAAAAAAGAAGCAAACTTGAGCAAAAAAGGATCAAAAAGGGAATTAAAGTGCAAGAGTTGGACAAGCTGAAGCAAAATCAGGATCTAGCCCTCAGCCCGCGATTGCGCAAAGTCAAACTAGTCAACCAACTACGTTCTCGATGGACTAACTGTGATTGCAGTGAGTGCGATCGCGATCAATCTCCCGCAATCACGTGAGGGCAGAAAATGGCCCAAGGGCAGAAATGTCATTTTGACCAGCCGACCCCAAATCCAATTTAAGGTTCAAAATCCCTTCATTCTAGGGCATCTTTGAATTCATCATTATACAACCCTACCTCCCATCCTTAGTTTAAGGTTTTCGTAATTTCGTGGAGCTTCGATCTTAAATTTGTACTAATTTAAGGCAATAAAGATTCATTTAAATCTAAAGTGTGGTTTGTCCTCTCTTTATTTTTCTTATGCATAACTTTGATAGACATCTTGGTATATTTGATTTCATTATCCTTATGATGTGCTAGATCTACCTCTTGGGATTATGCTAGAATATGATGCAATTGCATGTGGGTTATAATGTATTTGTGTAGATTATAGTTTATTGATGATAGGTTCTACTATTGCTTAGGTTGACTAGTTGGTATTTATGGGTGAAATCCCCAAACACCTAAATAGGTTTGATGAGTGAAAATCCCAAACTCTTGAAAGCTCAAAGCATCCTTGAAAGACGGGTTTGGGTGAACTTTTAGAACCCATATCATCCTTGAAAGAGGGATATGGGAACCAAGGCAATAGTAGATAATTATGGGCATAGTTTCCTAATTTTCACTATCTTAGACATAAGGGTGATTATGAAGGCAATAGTAGACAATTATGGGCATAGCTTACTAATTTTCACTATCTTAGACATAAAGGTGATTATGAGGTTAACTATACCATGGGTATCATCCTAGAAATAGGGATACCCAATTGAGGTATTGGGTGTCTTTAATTGACATACTCGTTAGGTACTCCAAAGAGTCAATGAGTGATACCTTTGAGGTTTTGTTGAAAAACTAACCTCAAGGACTTTTAACCTAGCCTACTACATCATCAATAATTGAAATTTGCACCGAATCTTCACGAATCCATTCATAAATTTCCCCTAGGAAAGCATATCCCTAAGACACAATATAATCTCCTACTTTACAAAGTATCCAGTAATAGATTTTCTTGAGTTATGACATGATGCTAAATTACAATATGCAGTAACTTCATTTTTTACTTGACTGGATAGAAAAATTCCTAAACTAACTTCTTTTTTTATGTATCTAACTACTCTGATAGTTGTATCCATGTGACACTTCTTTGGTTGTTGTAGAAACTCACTAAGAGTCTGCACATAATAAGAAATGTCAGCTCTAGTCATTATAAGACATAACATATTTCCAATAAATCATTAATATCCATGTTGATCTACTAGAGGATCATTGAATACTATTTCATCTTTACAAGTATTATCATCATATTCCTTAGTTGTAAGTTTGACATTTGTGTCACAATGTGTACTTACTAATTTAGCTACTCTAAGCCCTAGTTCAGAGATTAATTCTAGTGTATACTTTCTTTGGTGCATCAAAAT
The DNA here is from genome assembly GCF_002878395.1 of Capsicum annuum. Taxonomy (NCBI): domain Eukaryota; kingdom Viridiplantae; phylum Streptophyta; class Magnoliopsida; order Solanales; family Solanaceae; genus Capsicum; species Capsicum annuum. The sequence goes on from NC_061115.1 coordinate 129,686,580, forward strand.
ACCTTTGCCTGATCTTACAAACTCTATCCCTAAAAATACTTTAGTTCTCTAAGATTCTTTATCTTGAATGCCTTCTGTATCTTCTTTTTAGTATCTTCAATTAACTTTAGTGTATCTCCTGTAATTAGCATATCATCTACATATACCAAAAACAAAAGTAATACCTTCAGTTGTGTTTCTTACATATAGACTATTATCATATTGGCTTTTTCTGAACTACATGTTGGCTAATGTTTCTGAAAGTTTGGCATTCCATTGTCTTGGAGCCTATTTCAATCCATATAGGAATTTTAAGAGTCTACATACAAGTTGTTTCTCCCTTTGACTCTTAAAACCTTGTGGTAATTGCATATAAATTTCCTCATGATGATCACCTTACAAAAATACATTATACACATCAATTTGTTGTACAAACTAATGTTTGAGAAACAATAGTTAGAACTTTCCCTACTATTTTCATCATCTCCACAAGTGAGAAAGTTTTTTGAAAATCAATGTCTTCTTGCTAACTATATCCTTGGGAAAATAATCTTTCTTTAAACCTTTATACTTCTCCTATAGCTTTGTATTTTATCTTAAATATCCATTTGTAGCCTATAGGTTTTTTGCCTTGAGGTAGACTAGTAATTACCCAAGTCTGATGCTTCTTAAGTGCTTCAATCTCATTTTACATGGCTGATAGCCATCTTGTATCTTTTATAGCTTCATTGTAGATTGTAGGTTTTGTATCTATATAGGATTTTGCTATAAAAGTTTGATACTTGCTTGAGAACTTCTCATATGTGAGGAATTTTTTCAAACCAAATGGGTCACTCTTATGTATATTTAGAGACACAAAATCCTTCATCTAAAGAGTGTTTTCCTATTTCTTGTAGTTCTTCTATTTATCACTTATACTTGAGGATGAGCGGTTTTATAACTATAGGAATAGTTTGGTGAACTTCAGCCTACTTGCACTTGATTAATAGTAGAAGTGATATTTTCATGTGTAAAAGTCATATTGCCAGGACTTTTAGGTGACAGTGTCATCAGTGTATCACTGAGGTTGTTGGTAGTTAATGGTTGAATGTCAGAGCTTTTGAGTTTAAATGGAAATACATCCTCTCTGAAACTAATATCTCTGTTAACAAAGAAAATACAATTAGTTAGATCGTATAGGAGATAGCCTTTTTGTTCCTCATAGTAGCCCATGAACATAGACTCTCTTATTCTAGGTTGTAATTTATCATCTTGTTGTAAGTCCTTAGCATAGCAAAAGCAGCCTAGAACCCTCATACAGTTTGTTGCTCCAGTGTCAACAATCCATTGAAGATTCTAATTGGAGTAACTTGAACCATTTGACTCAACTATGTTACCTATAGCATATGTTGTGTATTTCAATTTTTCTTCTTTGTTGAGCAACTAAAAGATCAGATTATACTTATCAGTGGTGGATATGCATGAACTTGTTTGAGGCATCTACATCATTGGACTTCCCAATAGCATAGTGTTCTCACCAGTCCTGCTATTACTTGTATTGTGCATATCAATCATACCACCTGAATTATCTTGTGATGTGCCTTCAGTAGAAGCATTACGCACAACATTATGCCTATATATTTTCTTGGACTTGAATTCTACGGGATATCCAATCACTTTCCAATAGTTTTTTAGTGTGACCCCTGATTTTACATACTTCACACTGCAAGTTGCCGTTTTTCTTGAACTTCTGAACCTGTTGCCCTCTAGTTTTTTTATAAACCAAGGGTCCAACCCCTTTTGAGAATATTGCAGACTCATAGCCTATAGAAGCAGGGTTAGAACCAAGAATTTTTGTAGTAGCACTAACAGATTTTTGTTCTTCATCACTTATAACTATAGCATATGCCTGATTAATTAAGCATAATGGATTCATCATCAGAATTTTGACTCCTTACTTATCCATAGGTCTCATTCAACCCCATAAGAAACTAAAACAGTTTTAACTTTTGAAGATGTGTAACATAGTCTTTATATGTTTCACAATTACATCCAGGAATTGGCACCAATGCCTCAAACTCTTCCCACAAATCTTTTAATCTGGAATAGTTCCTTAGGAACGAGTAGCAACTTCTTTATGTAAATTTAATGTTCTTGAACCATCCACTTTATTAAGTCTTTCACATAGATCATTCCAAACCACCTGAGCATTAGTTGCATACATAATACCTCCAAGTAAATTCTTAGCAACGACACTCAATATCTAAGATAACATTATGGCATTTACCCTCTCCAATTAATTACTCATTTTAATAGAAAACTTATTTCAAGAACTAGACCCATCAATTAATCCCAATTTATTTTTACCTAAAAGTGATAACCTCATAGATCGAAACCAGATAGAGAAATTTTTAGTTTCAATAAATTGGAAAGAAATTATCTAAAGACCACTTACATCAGTAAAGAACAAAAATAAGGAATGATTGTAGTCGATTCCCATGGCTCTTTGAGTTCCATTTTCAGTAGTTGTGCCATTGGAAGCATCACCAGTAGTGGTTGCCATTTGTTACAGATCTCTTTTCCAAGCTTTAACTCTTGAAGTTTGTCAAATATGAATTGATAAACTTTGCCCTGAATTGTGATTCTTGATTCTCATAATGGTATGGCTCTGATACCATGAACGTAATCAGAGTTTCTTGAATCAAGAACTCTGTTAAAGTAGTAATGGGACAGTAGAAGAGAAGAAAAGAGAAGAAGAACAGAGAGTTTAGAGAGGAAGAAGAAGCAGAGAACTAGAGAGCTTTCGTTATTGCATTCTTGAGTTTACAATGTTTATTATCTCATATATATAGCAGTGAAATGATTATTCTAGAAGCAACTAACCATAACTAACTAGAAAGCTTAATAACAAAAATATTGTTAATTAACTAACTTTTCAGAAAATATTTAATACCCTCTCCGTTTAAAAAAGAATGATCTACTTTTCTTTTTAGTTTGTTTAAAAAAGAATCACCCATTTACTTTTTGGCAATACTTTAATTTCAACTTTCCACATGGCATGTTTAGGAGCACAAGATTAAAGGACATTTTGGTACATTTGACACAACTTTAATTTAAGGCCACAAAATTCAAAAGTCTTCTTTATTTTCTTAAACTTTGTGTCAAGTCAAAGTAAACCATTCTTTTTTAAACGAAGAGAGTACTGTAACTGTGCTTATCACAGTTTTCTATTTCCTTCTTATACTTCAACATAAACATCTTACTTAGAATTAGAAAAAAAGACAGAAATCACGGTCAATATGATCTGACTAAAGAAACAAACAAATACTTTGTTTGGATGCCAACCTCAATAATTATTGCACTATTTGGTAAATCTTGATTATCTAATAAGTGGTGTTGCAACTGCAGCGTAACTGCTCATCAACAACACAACACAACACAAAACAAATACTCATGCATGAGTTTGTTCTTCCCAAACAGTAGCTTGTACAAATGAGAGAAAAATAGATGCTGACATCACTTGGTACTATCTCAAGATTAATTTATGTTATTTTCTGATTTCCAGTTCTTAAATATTATTCCAGAAAGGGATATTGTATTCTTACACTTGCCCTAACATTTCAGTTGACACCAGAAGCATATCTATATTTTGGTCTTTGCGTAATTGGTTGATTAACTTCTACATGCTTCTTTAGATTAAATAATAAAGAAATACTAGCTAGGCCCATTAATTATTTTTTTAAAATATAGTAATCAATTATGAGCTCCATTAATTATTGGGTCTAGCATTTCTTTTATTAAATAAATAACTAAGAGGTTGGCAATGAAAGTTGGGGCCATATGTAGAAAGCATACGTTTCGATAACACAATAGCTACTTTGAGAAATGGTCTTTCTAAAACTACCAAATATTTAAGGAACGGAGATTAATCCAAGAATAGAAGCAGTAGTGCTAGGGGTCGTTTGGTATAGGAATAAGGGATAATAATTTCAAAACAAAATGCATAATCATACATTTGGTTATAGATATTAACTGATCTCGGAATTATTTTTCTCACCATTATTGTACTAAAATGATGTTATAATTGATATCATGAGATATCCCAAACAATAGAATAACTTTGTCTACTACATCACCTCCTAAACGACACCTTAGTGTTGATTTGATAATGAATAATGATTAGAGTAGAACGAAAGAAAAGAGCTCTATATCTATATAGGGTCCAATGTGATAAAGTCATATTAAGTGAAGAGGGTGGAGAATATGGATTCTCTCATTTGTTACTTTATGATTTTGAAAGAAAAAAAGTTGAATCAGACTCTAGCTGGAAGGATGGTCTGTGATATGCACAAATCATCAAAGGTTGATTGAAGCCCACATGAGGATGAAAGGAGACATCAAGTGGGCCATTTCAGTTCTCTTTTCGGCAGATCTCAACAATAGTAGCGTCTTCATTAACAGCTCCCCTTGATTTGACCATTCAATATCCAAAACAAAAATATATTTGCCCTACAACAGTCTATTCAAAAGGAACACTGTGAAATCTCAGCAGATTTTGATAAAACTTACACTATTAAAATAAAGATTTATGTGTTTGGTTGTACATGTGGAAATGATGTTAAAAATTGAAGTATTGGATGATGGCCCATTAATTAAAAGCTTTAAATGATAGCACAAATAATGGCACAACATGAACACATGAAGCCTCTATATGCTGAGTTTTGTTGCTTGTGGACAGTTTCTTCTGTCAATGAGATTGATGTTACGTGAATAGAGATCCAATTTGACAAAAGGCGCTGGGACTTGGGCACTGTTCAGTCTAATGAGTCTTAACTGTCTTTGTATGTTTGCATATGCATGGAATAGGACCTGCCAATTCTAGTGTGGGTCTCAACCTACCCCCTCTGTCACAAAAATTCAGAAGTATCATCAGATGGCTATAACCATCCCTACTTACTGTCTCATTGTTAAGACAGGAGTTTTGGAAAAAAGTAAGTGTCCAATTTTGAATTTTACTACCGCCCGTTTGGGATTTCAAGTTATTTCTGCAGGAGATGATGCAGAAAAAGGGGATCCTGAAATTTGAATAACGCATAAATTCAGCCAGTTCATAGTCTTTTCTTCCAAATTCACTATTCTGGTTTAAGACTTTCTCCTTCGAGGACTAAATGAAAAACAAATCCTTCAAGCCTAAGAAGTATCCTAGATTGCAATAGGTGCGCTTTTAACGGATCCTGTCAAGTAACCATACAAAATGTGACTCATAGTTGGATCAAACGTGATGGATAATATCCAAGGCTTCTTTAACTTTTATATTTACTAATCAAATAATTGGTGCCCAAGCATAATGAAGTATCCTGCTTTATGAGCAAAAAATCATAAATTAAACGAAAGTAAAGGTAAGAAGATTGAAAGGATCTCTTTAACAAATAAAATAGAAAGCAATAGCACATTGAATAGAAGCTTCTTTAATTCATTCATTAGTACATCAAGGATATGTCCCCTTCTCCTCCCTTTCACTTTCCTTCCCAATCTCTTACAGTTCCCTTTTCTCCCTCAAACTCCCATCATACAGAGGAATTAATAACAAACATTTTTCTCCAAACGAATATAGAAAATAAATAAGAGGAAGCGATGATGATCACTGCAAAAATATAAAACAAAAGCCAATAAGTAAGTAAAACCTGCCTAGTTTCTATGGCAACAAACATCTTCATATATCACTAAAGAAGTAGTGCTTAAGCAGCCTGTTGGCTTCTCTTAGGCCACTAAAGTAAGCACCATGAGTTGTTGAATAATGGGTTCTATGTGTTGCTTCCCCTGCAAACAGAATTTGAAGTGGAGGGGAACCTTTTGAATTAAAACTATTATTGCTCCTTTTTGGCAATGGCTCAGCCATAGTATCCAAATCATCTCCACTTGATCCAACAGCCACATAGCTATATGACCCCAAGAAGAGTGGATCACTACCCCATTGGCTCTTTAAAACCTTATCAAATTTGATGCAACTTTCCGCATGCCCATTGCACAAGTCATGGGACTTGCTGAGATGCTTTGAGTTTTCTAGTAAATTGGAGATCATTGTTGAGAAGCCATCAGTGATCTCCTCATCACCAAGTGACTCAAGCTCAAGAGCCTCTTTGCCCGCAAACCATGACAATAGAACGTTTGAAGTGCCATAGATGGGAAATAAAGAAGCTGTCCTCCTTATCCACCAGGGGATTCTTGGATGCCTTAATTTTGAGCCTGACTGATGGAAGACCATCTGCAAATAGGGAAACCTCATGGAATCAGTGCCATCTTCATCCCTGTTTGGACTTAGTTGCAAGAATAGCTTGTTAACAACACCAAAACCAAGCCTTGAGATTGCTTCAGTCTTAAATCTAGGAAGTGGAGGGCTAAACATACAAGAATTATCGTCAATCCCTTGCTTTAGGACCCCAAGCGACACCGTGACAATCACATGATCAGCATACATGATTGATCCATCATTAAAATGTAGCTTTACTGGTTTAGTAACGTCACCATTTTCATCAATATCCAGTGATTGGTGGTCATCAGACTGCCATTCAATTTGCATGACCTTTCGGCCTAATTGAATCACACTAGCTGGCAGAACAGATGCCAAATATTCAACTATAGTGGAGTAGCCTTTGGCAATGGTTATCTCTTTCCCTGGAAACATACGATACTCACTTTCTGCATTGAAATCTAGAGTCTGCAAATCACCAGCTGATGTGTAAGTCCTTTGTGTGTTCTCAAGCATCGCAAAAATTCTTCCCTCCAGTGATTTTCTGGTCCAGTTATCGAACCCTTGGCTTTCCTCTTGGCCTTTCATCGAACCCCAGAAAGCATCAAGCCCTTTCCTTAGGAAAGAACCAACACTAAGATTTTCAAGGCCACCATTCCTTATGCAGCCATTGGAGGATCTGTAACTCTCAACAAATTCACTACACACACCGTCTTCAATAGCTTTCCCTTGAGCAAAATCCATCATATTCTTGAAAAGGTTTGATATGGGCTCAACAAGGGAAGCATTGAGCTCATAACCTCCTTCAGCTATTGTCAGTGGCTCATCCAACAACTCATCCATACACTCCCAAGGCTTGTCTGAATCCAGTGAGTTAATCTCCTGAGCTATCTTGTAAACAGGGCTACCCCCAATTCCATGGATCCAAGTAGCACCCATCTCAATCCTGCTCCCAACAAACTCTGAAGTCTTAATTCTTCCACCAATCCTATTACCACCCTCCACAACACACAGCTCTAACAATTCTTTAGAGCCTGCAGTTGTGTAGAGCTTGTTAGCTGCTGTAAGACCTGCCATTCCAGCACCTATTATCACAACTTTTGGTTTCTTGGTCACCATTGTAGCTATTATTTCTATGGAAACTTGCTAACACTCTTACTTGTTTAGTAAGTATCTCTAGCCACAAGAAATGATCGAACTCACAAGAAAGAAAGAGTAAACAACTTTGTGAGGGATATATAGGAATTAATGAACAAGAATCAAATATATATAAGGAGGGTACTACACATTCTTCCCCCTTCTTTTACATAGTTTATTTCTCTAATAAAGACAGTCATCTATCCACCCATAGTTTATTTCTCTAATAAAGACAGGCCTCTACTTTTCTTAGCCTCCACAGTTAATGTAGCCAATACACTAATGCCACCCCAATTTAACTAGTCTCAACACATCTGCTACTTGTGCTCGATATATCTTCTAGTCTACATGTCTGAGTCTGTATATAAAGGGAAAAAAAACACAAACACGAAGTCACACGAAAGCTTCAACAACCCACAATCTCCTCAATAATCACAAACATGTGTGCACATATTTATATATTGAGTTCCTACTAAAAACATCAAATCGTTGTTTAAGCAGAGTATATTAATACCAACACCAATAATAGGTTGATGATGCCTTTCACCAACCTCACATGTGAATCAGGTAAACAAGGGCCCACCAACTGAAACACATTAAATGGTCCTCAGTAATCAGTGAAGAACTAGCCCATGAATCTCTTTCAACCTTGTAATAAAGATACTCATCAACTTCACCACTCTATGTTGACTTTGCGATTAATAATAGTTATCCTATTTCTTTTTTTTTTTTTTGGCAACTAGGATATTATATTAGAATCATAACAAAAACTCTACAGAGAGGAGCTTGGCACCGCTGCCTTTATAGTATCTGCACATTGTGCAATATTTACAGACCATCAGTTATCACATAACGTAGTACTAGTAGGGATATTTACAGATGTACTAGGCGGTAAAACTCCTAAAGTCTTGACACTCCTACTAACAAAATCTCCTCTTTTATCGGCATCCAAAATGTTCATCAGATCTTGGGGAGGAGACCAAAAGGTAGTAGCAGCCATGGCTGGATTTGTAGTAGCTAAAACGGATGGTTGTGCAGTAGAAATGGCTCTTTTTGAAGGCTATCAGCTAGTCTATTTTGTTCTCTATAGATATGAACCTGGACTACCCAGTAGGTGAAGAAGGTACTAGCAATCACATAACAGAGAGGAGATGTTAGCATCTTTTTCAACATTGTTTAACATGGTGGTTAGGTGCTCTGCGTCGACATTTATTTGTAAGGGTTTCAGATTATACTCCACAGCCATCTGCAAACCAACAAATAAAGCTTGAATTTCAAGCTGCATTATATCTTTGATAGCAGTATGTGCAATGAAGCCCAATACCCATTCCCCTGAGCTTGTACGAAAAACTCCTCCCAAACCCCCTATGTTAAGATTCGAGAAGAATGTAGCATCAGTGTTTAGCATTAGACAAACCGCTACAGGAGAATTCCATTTAACATACAAGTTAAAGGAGTTAGTGTCGTTGTGCGAGTCACCAACTAGATACCAATATTCAGTAGCTAAACTTACAGCAAGTGCTGGACATAGGTTGCTATAACAGTGATTCCTGAACATAAAGCTTTTTCGATGGGTCCATATAACCCATAGGCTATAAGGAAGTACAACTTGTATTGGAACCCCAGATGTGGTTTGCTCAAGTCGTTAAGAATTATGTCTTAGCAAATTAGTAAAGGAAGTGTGAGAGCCATGTGGGGGAGGTTGTAATGGCAAGCCAGCGATCATATTTAAATTCTCCCAGAATTGACCAGGTGCACTACAGGAAGAGAACAAGTGGGGAATAGTTTCTGGTTCATCACTGTGGCAAAGTTTACAGCTAGATGATTGTTGATCGATATGATATGTGGTGTAGATGTGAAGAGGTTGGGAGTCTATTTAATACTAATAACCACAAAAAGTGCTTGATTTTGGGGAGAATGTTAAGTTTCCAAATCCAAGTAAAGTCTCAGTGATTTGTATCATCTTTCTTTGTTTTGTCCATTTGGTTGTAACAAGTGCGTACTATAAAGTTACCTATGGGGGTAAGGCCCCATCTAATTCGATTATAACTCCTAGAAAATATGGGAAAATGTATTGATTGTATTTGAGTTATTATGGATTGGGGAAGGTCAAAGGGAATATTGAACAGATTTCAAAGTTATTTGGTCTATAATCAAAAACGTGTTTGGAATCTTCAAGCCGAGTCAAGGGTCCATGTATAAGGGATCTCAAGGTAATGCCAGGCTTTATCCAAGGTTGATTCCAGAAATTTATGCATCTACCATTAGCAGGTTTCCATATTAATCCTTTTGATAAAGTTTCCAACCAATTTGCAAGCTTTTCCAGGTAGAAGAAGTGACGACTGAGGATGGAGAAGCTCGCAAGTATTTATTCCTTAGTAAAGATGTCTAAATAGAGTTTTGGTCATGAAATAATCGTCATGTTGTAGAAGCTAACAATGCGTTGTTCTTTTTCGTTATACTTTGTATTCCAAGGCCCCCAGTGTTTTAAGGCATTGTTATAATAGACCATTTAACTAGGTTTATTTTTTTGTGGGACTCTGTAGTTCCCCGAAGAAAATCTTTTTCATATCTTTCCATTTTTCTGATAACTTGTGACAGTAGTTTATGAATTTGTATTACATGATTTGGTAAACTGTTAAGCACAGATTTGATAAGCGTTACCCGTCCTACATTAGTGAGGAATTTACTTTTCCAGCCTGCTAGACGATGCTTAAAGTTTTCGATCACAAAATGGTAGTCACTTATAGCCTGCCTAGAGGTGGTTATAGGAAGCCTAAGTATCTACCAAAAACTTTCTCCTTCTCTGATTCCAAATGAATTACAAACTTGTTTCTTAACCCTATCATTCATGTTTTTTGAGAAAAATAAGCGTGATTTAGTGTAATTAACTTTTTGTCCCGAAGCTACACTAAACCTAACAGGGGTTTGCTCAATATTCTGGCAAGATTGATTAGTTATCTTACTACACAAAATGATATTATCTGCAAGTAAAAGATGAGATATTGGAGATCCTCTTCCAGAAGTTTTTATAAGGGCCCATAACCCTATGTGGACTTGCACATCTATCACTCTTGATAATCTTTCCATGCACAAAATAAATATATAAGGTGACAAGGGATCACCTTGTCGGATTCCTCTTGTAGGGTGAAAGAAAGGAAAGGCATTTCCATTAAGGAGAATTGATATAGCATATGTGGTCACACAAGACAAGATTAATTTTACCAACTTCTTGGGAAACTTAAAATATAAGATAGTATCATAGATAAAAGACCACTATAGTTGGTCAAAAGCTTTCTCTAAATCTATTTTCATGAGAACATGAGAAATTTTTCCTTTAGTTTGTTTAAAATAGGAGAGTATTTACTCAACGACTATTATGTTATCAGTTGCTCATCTATTTGTAAGGAAACTAGCTTGCGTAGGACCTATTATTTTAGGGAGCAAAGGCTTAATTCTATTTACAATAATTTTTGTAATAAATTTATAGATAGTGTTACAAAGAATAACTGGTTGGAATTGCATACATACAAGACGCTTTAGAAATCTTAGGAATCAGGCACAAATAGGTTGTGTTTATGTTTTCAAGGATGCGATAGTTTGAGAAGATTTCTTTTCGAAAATTGACAATGATTCCCCCACTAGATTGAAGTAACGTTGATAGAAAAAAGGGTGCAAGCCATCCGGGCCAGTGCTTTTAAAGTATTGAATAAAAATATTGCATCTAGAACCTCTTTGCGACTCACTGGATTTTCTAAGGTCGGGGCTATATCAAGGGGCATAAATTGAGATCTATCTAGTAAGTGGGGCCTAATACAGTGGGTTAACTCTGCGGAGTACAGAGAAGAATAGAAATTTATGATATGGCTCTTAATCTATCCTTCATAAGCTAGCCAGTTGCCTACATCATCCCTAAGGCTAGTTATACTATTTCTTCACCTCCTTTGGAGTATTGACATATGGTAGAATTTTTTATTAGCGTCTCTATAATTCAACCAAAGGATTCTAGATTTTAACTTCTAAAATTCTTCCTCCATAATAAGAATTCTTTGATAATCTATTTGCAGGTCCTATTCTAAATTATGAAAGAAGATGCTAGCTGGATAGTGAGGAGACTTTTGGAGGCCATTAATTTGGGCTAGAAGTCTTCTTTTCCTGAGAAATATATTGCCAAAAACATATTTGTTTCAAAGTTGAACATTTTCTTTAAACAATTCTATAGCTAGAAGAAAACAGTTATTTGAAGCATCCCAAGCTGTGGAGATGACATTTGGAAAGTCCGGGTGAGAAGCCCAGACATTTTCTAGTCTGAAGGGTTTGTTATGCATGAGCTTCATGGAGTTTAATTTCAGTAAAAGGGGTGTATGATCTGATTGGATTCTTAGAAGGTGAATGACTGAAGATTGGGGGATATAAATTGAGTCAATCATAGTTACAGGCAATTCTATCTAGTCGTTCCAAAACTGTATGACCCCCTACCTTTAGTAGTCTCTGTGTATTTACTACCTACATAACCTAAATCTAACATTCTACAATAATTTAAACAGTCAAGGAACCTATTAGTCCTTCTAGAACTTAGGGGTCGTTTGGTTGGGAATGTAGTTATGCTGGAATTAGTTATGTTGGGATAAGTTATGATGGGATAAGTTATACTGGGATTAGTTATGCTGGGATTATTTTTTATTGAGTGTTTGATTTGTTGTTTTCAAAGTAATATGCATGGTATAATTTCGAAGAATAAATTAATTGATTACCAAAATACCCTCCATCTTATTTAACTTCTTTTTATTTATATATATTTCTTTTCAAGATTTAAATATTTACTCTTAAAAATAAAACTTTCATCTTATTTAGCTTAATTTTTGTGTGTGTCTTCCCATGATTATGCCGTGTGTTTAAAAAAAAAAACTTACTACTTCTTATTTAGTTTGAAATAAAAACTTTCAACTTAAGTTTGTTAAAGTAAAAGAAAATTTGTTGTTTATGTCACTTCATTTAAACATATATTGCTCATATTACATAGAATATTAAAATTCATTTTAATTGATATACACAATATCAATTTTCAAGTGATTAAAAAACTATTTAATTTAAAATATGTAATTGAACAATAGAGTCGATTGTGAAATTATAATGTATAGTAAGCTAGGCAAGGCCTTTGTAGTTGCTAAAATATTTTACAGATTACCGGTGAATGATAATTATTATTATAAAATCTACTTACTTCTTTTCATTATGTAGTAAGAACTTTTTGTGTTGTCAATTCACAAAAATAATACTTGGAAGGAAAAAGTAGATGTTGAATTCCATTTTTTATGCTTAAAAAATTATAGTACTTATATTGTTGGATATATAAAAAAATTATAGTACCTAGTTTTGATCCTTATTATGTATGAATCTAACATATTTTAATTTTTAATTTGTTAATTTTGCATTTTGATCCTTTATATAAGAAAATAGCGTATAAGTTTATAAAATTCACGAGCAATGAGATGAAAAAAATGCAAAGTTTAATTAATAAGAGGTTAATTTTTCTTAATCATATATTTCCATAGTTCCAAAATAAGATATTTTGGTCTTTTTAATTTGTCATAAATAACGCGTTTTAGATAATCATGTAGATATCAATAATCTTTTTTCACTTTCAAAAGCAATAATTAGAGATTGAAGAAATAAAAGGAGATAAAAAATATTGGAGCAATGTGTTTGTAATGAATTTGGAGATTTTTTAATTATTTTATAATGTTATCCAAGGATAAATTAAGGTGGGATAACTTATACCACCAAATATGTGATATAACTTATCCCGGGACTATTATTAGTCCTAGGATAAGTTATCCCGAGTATTGCCAAACCAAACGATATATTAAAAAGTTTATCTCGAAACTATTATTTTATCTCGGGATAATTTGTCTTAATACCTCACACCAAACGACCCCTTAGATTATTCGCTTCGAATTTATCTGAATTAAACAACACCTTATTAAAATTCCACCCCCCTAATCCAGGGTCCATTATAAGAGTATGTCATTGATAACGCTCAACTTACAAGTTAATTTAAGTGCAAGGCAGTTGTCGTTAATATATTTACCCAACTTTGGAGCCAGGGTCGAATCCACGACGAACAATGTGAGTGGAAATCAAATTAGCTTGAAACAATGGATACTTGCTTAATTCAAAACTAGAATACAAGAAGATAAAAGTGAGAGGTTTGTGAAATGTCACAACTAATATTTCTTTTTTTGGGGATTTTCTAGTATTAATTCGGGGCCACAAATAATTAGAGTCTAGTCAATTAGGCACGGATCTTGGGATTATGCTTTCCTAGGACGACATATGCACGAGCGTGTGATAACTTGATGCAAATTCTAAATGTTGGTGATGCGGTAGGTTAGGTTAGAAATCCTTGTGGCTAGTTTGTCAACAAAACCTCAACGGTGTCACTCATTGACCCTTTTGCGTACCTAATGAGTGCTTCAATCGAAAACACCTAATACCTTAATTAGACACCCCTATTTCTAGGATGGTGTCCTAAGTATAGTCAACTTCACAATCACCCTTACTTCTAAGATAGGGAAAATGTGTCAATCATGCCCATAAATTATCTATTATTGCATTGGTTCCCACATTCCTCTTTCAAAGATGATGTAGGTTCCTAAAATTCACCTAAACCCCTTTTTCAAGGATGGTTTAGGCTTTCAAGAGCTTGGGATTTTCACCCACAAACCCTATTTGGAAATTTGAGGCTTTCACCTACAAATCCCAACCAATTTATTCAAGCTATAATAAAACCCAACATCACAAACTAGTAAATGCACAAATAAATCATATCTCACATATATTTGCACCCTACTTTAGCATAACCCCAGTAGGAAAAACTAGCTACTCATAAGATAAATAATTAAAGATTTTACCTAAAATCTCCATTGATTTGATTTGAGAAAATCTAAGTGAATGTTACTTCAAACTATGAGATCCAATAAATCTTCAATGGGAGTTCACTAATTCTTCACTTGGGAGTGACTCTAAAGTATTTTTCATCCAAAGTTTATATAATATTATCTTCTCGAAAATTGAGGCTATAACCCTAGAACAATGTCTAAAAATTAGGGAAGATGAAATATCTAATTGTTTAGGGTTTGAGTCTTTTTTTATCAAATTTGGGATCAGCCACGTGCATTTATATTTTTTCCCTCAGGCTACTTTTTTCTGTTAGGATGCGATCGCATAGGCTTGGCCGCGATCGCGATAAGCTCATGTGACCGCAGAAGGTTTACCTTATTGAGTGACTGCAATCATGGTCCTCAGACAGCGACCGCGGTAACTGAGGCCATGTATGCTCCAGGTCTTCTGTTACACTTTTTTGCTTCCTTTTGATCATTTTTAGATCTAACACATATATTTCTATCTCATCAATTATGTCCTGGCAAAATGTGGATATTAGTGCATTTAATCACAATTATGTCTCATTTATTCTTTTAAAACATAGTAATGTGCATAAATATTGAGTGAAAATAAGTGGTAAAATCACCACTCATCAATACACCCAACTTAAAGCCTTATTTGTCCTCAAGCAACACTACCCCTTATCATGAAACATTACATATTTATGCCCAATTTTCATGCCTCAAAGATCACAATGACTTCAAGCTTAGTCACTACCACAAGTATCTCATTACATATGGGCTAAGCTATTCTTACTACACCCCTCATCATAAAATATAATATCTACGGATGCACAAGATTTTAAAAAGTAGCCAAGAAACAATAACCAATACTCTAAAAGTGACTCACTTTTGATCAAAACTAAGTTATATTTCATTTTTCTTAATGCTCGAAAGATGACAAAATCACCTACCTCAACTCGTTCACATGCCTCCTCACAAGAAAGAAAATTCCACACACCAAGCTACCAAATATGCAACAAGGAATTTAAGTGCAAAAACTTTCTCCCTCACAAAAGAAATCTCTATGTCAACAAGTATCATGCCATAGGCTTGACCCTATTTTTAATCGCCACTACAAAAAAAGTAAATGGTTGAAGATCTCAAAGGATTGTTTGAGTTTGTAATGTAGATTCGGGTTAGGGCAGGATATCATTTGGGAACAACATAGCGACACCCTTCCTTGAACATCTACATTACACTATTTAATCCGTTTTTTTACTATGGGTCACTCGTCTTTGATCTTTTCTCTTTTCATATGCCTACTTTTTGCTTTCTTAGTTCACCCATTTTCTTCTATTTCTTTTTCTTGTAATTTCATGCAATTCTTTTCTTTATTGGACCCTTTTTTTTTTCTATTTATTTGCTTTCCATGCATAGGCACTTAGAATTTCACTAAAAACTTCATGGCCCCAAAATTACTTCCATCAATCTTCACAACCCAACTTAGGCTTTTAGTCTTAAGTTGCATTTTCAAGTTCAATAAGGGTATAGTTCAAAAGAGGGATAAGTAGAACGGTTCACGGCTTGTAATGTGTGTGCCAAAGAAAGGTCCAAAGGCTCGAAGTAGGTAACTAGGGATCACACTTATTCATGGGTAGGCTTTTTAGGCTAGAGCGGGCTTCCAATGTCAAAATGATGGCCTAAAATCATTTCTCCAACCAAATACAGTCAAGATTAGCCTTGAAAGACTAATGGGGCAAGTTCTAGATAACACAAGTATACAAGAGATGAATACAAATATCTCACCACACATGGCATGTAAAATTCGCCAAAGAGACTCAATTGCCTCTCCCATTAGAGACAAAATTAGAGTATCTACACTATTAACAAGTCAAACATTTATGGAGTTACAAAAAGAGAAAGAGTTTTGTTACAAGAATGCTCACATCCATGTCTTTGATTTTTGAAATTTTTTTTATGAAGCGGGTTGTTTGTTTTGCATTTACACCACGCTCAATTTGCTAACCTACGTCTATAACCAAAGCTTTTAGCCTCACATTTCGGCTTGATATGGGTAAACCAATCATATAGCTACTCAGAATTCACAAATGGTGCACAATAGGATCCCAAATTTACAATGCCACAGGTACTCAGACTTCCCTTGCATTAATGACTTAGATGCCATGAGTACTCAGAATTCCCTGCTTCTATGGCTCAAAACCCAAACACGATGCTTTACCCTTAAGAATATCATCACTCAATATATCATAGGGCAAGACTCATCATGCATCATCATAATAAAAAAAAAAACTAAAAATAAAACTACATAATAATCCATGAAAACGTGGGCTCCAACAGCTTGACCAAATATAGCATCCCAAAACAAAATAAAAATAGCATCCACAACGTCATCACGATAACATAAAAATATCCAGCAATACATCAAAATAATACAAATATATAGAAAGGCACTCCTAACTGAAAGGCAAGTAGTGTCTTCACTGCATAATCAATAAAAGCATAAACAAAAGGTAAGGGTCCTCTATGAATCTGCCTCAGCAGCTACTCTCTCCTGCTGACTCTGCACCATCAACACTGGCATCATCAACTGACTAATCTGCAAGGGCCTCATCATGACTCTCCAACCTACGCGAAGGTAGTCGATCATTGAATTTGAGCACCTTAAAGTTGACCTTTACCCCTTTCCACAGCTTTCTGGATAATTTATCTCTCTTCTTATCTCTTCACCATCTTCTCGTACGACTCCTTGAGGTCTCTGTGTGAAGCAGCCAAGGTTGAATAAGCTCTCTCCAAGCTGGCAACTGTGGCTCCTTGATTCTTTTGCTCCTCCTAGCATATCTCATAATCTGACTGAGCTACGTATAAATGGTGAGCAGTGGAGGACTCTCCCATTCCTTGAGGCAATCTGGACAATATCTTCCTAACCACTCACATCTGACCTAAGATATCATCGAAGGGGTTGGATAACAAAGGTCTACATGATTCTGTGTCCTTCTAGGTCGACTTGCCTAAGTCCACCTTTCTTTTCTTTCTCTAACCAGGGGAACCCTCATCTTGGAATTTGAGTAGGAAGATGCAGGGGCCTGGGTACACCCAGGTATCTATAGAATACTCCTCCACATTTGCCCTCTTGCAAAGCTTAGTGATAAGAAAAGGAAAGAGAAGAAGTGTACCTCTATGGTTCTTAAAGTGTCGCCACTTTAAGAGCACAATCTCTCCCATGTTTAGAGTAATGCCAGAGAGAATGCAAGCCACTATCCATTGCAAATCTATGACAATAGTCATATGAGTGCACGACGATACTCTGTTGCAAATAATATTTAGCCAAAGTCTAGCCTCAGCTGTGAAGTCATTCATCAAAATATCCTTCTTAGTGGTGGCCCAAAGAAATTATTTTCCCATACATAATATGTTTACCATCCCGTTCCCTGGCTCGCATGTTTTTGCTTGGAACTGCTCCATTTCAGCATTTGGAAGCCTATATATCTCATTAATCTAAGATTTGCTTAGAACTCATTTACCCAATGCTCATTGGCATAGCAGGGATCCAGGGCAAAACACATCCACCCGATAGCAGTGAGTCAGGTATGGAATGCTAGGAGCTTGTCCTCCACTTTATCAAGTCAAATATCTCTTTCTGGGAGTAATTTGTCCTTGGTAGATCACTATAGTAGAGGTTTTGGCATTCGACAGTCATGAACCTAGTGTTTTCAAAATCTTTCATCCTTGCAGCTTAGTACCTGTAAGGATTACAATCCAGGCCATCATTAGCATTATCACACCAAAATCATGCTAGATTAATCAGATAAACTCATGTGGTGGTGGTGTAGAAGGTTCTAAGTTGAGAAATGGGTGTACAAAAATTTTGGCTCCTACTTATGACTGCCCTTAGGTATGGCAATCGCGGAGCAATGATTGTGATTGTGGTACCTGAGACCATGGTCGACAGTGCTCCACACCATTAAAAACACATGATTTTAACCCCAAATTTGTGTTCCAACTTAGGCACATAAACATCATAATCAAGGATTTTAAGCCTAAAATGCATGATTATAACCCCAAACTTGAAGAAATTCACATTGAATTCATTGGGGCATTGAATCAAACACATGGTGTACACGTTAATTTTGAAAACTTTAGTCCTAATTTTGGGTACTCAAGACTTCCCCATTGGTGTGTAAACCAACTACAACAGTTAATCACCATAATACTAAAAAACAATCATAGATTTCATGTTAAAAAAATACTATTTCAAGTCTTTCCCTAAATTACAAGTTCTAAGTATACAAATACAGTAAAAATAAGGGAGTGTAGATAACATACCAAGTTAGAGGATGCAAAGGATTGATATGAACACTTGGATACTCTACACAATGGCAAAAATGGAGAGAATTTAAAAAGGGGTGCGCGTGGAGAAAATGGCAATCGGGTGGTTACTTAAATTGATTTAACCGCAATCGTGGTCCTAGTTTTGCGATCGTGGGGTCACGGGCCATGGTCGCAACAACCAAGACCAAAAAATTAGGTCTCTTGCACTCCTCTGTTCAGTCCAAACATGCCAATTTCAAAGTTCTCTTTTTCAATTTCAATCAAAATGCCTCACAACACTACCTTTTCATAAATTATGCATGGACACATCCAAAAATAAAATCTACTCTATCATGTATAAATAAAAGGATACGGGCCACTTTTTGTGGCTTAATGGGGTACTTCCCATCGAGTTCTTAGTTTAAAATCTTGGAACGACGCCTCCTCCACTTCCTTTTGTGCTTTAGATTTAAACCTTCATCCCAACTTTCATTCACTATAAAATAAATAGTAGAGGGACAGAAGATTTAGATCTTCCAAAATAAAACTTGGAAGATGTGAGAAAATGATGAGGTAGCCTTTATCTCGCCATTTTGAGGACTAGAACCTTTTACCCAATTTCACATCAAATTTTTGGTTTGGCTCCTTGGGTAAAGGTAAGAACATCAATTGGCCACTAGTTGTACATTGAAAGTTGAGTTCCTTGGCCATTGATGGTGGGGCTTCCATGTGCTCTTTTGGAGTGTCAAATCCCAAAATATAGGGATGGTCTTCCTTCTCCCCACAATTCATCATTTGCCTAGGTGGATGAATTCTTCTCACATCCTCTAAGCAAAATATTAAGAAATGGTTTGAATGAGGCCTAACCCCTACTTCTGAGCTTGCCTCTTCCGAAGCACCTTCACCCCGAAAAAGAACTAGAGTATCCATAAGATATGTGATTTGGTTCTTCTTTTGATTCTAGTATTATTTCCTTTATTTTGACATCTTCAACATAATTTGATTCAGTTGATTGGGAAATCACTGAGGATTGTTCGCTACCAAGTTCATCATCATAGCTTGATTTCTCTTCTTGATTAACCTCTTCTTGGGAAATGGGCAAGGTAGTGGTAGTTGTAAGGTTTATCTCCTTTCCAACTTTCTCCATCTGGACAATCTCCCTTCCAAATGCCTCATTGGATTGGCGTAAATCATGTACATTCTCCCCCATTGTAGTTACCCGATCCAAGATAGTTTGAAGCATTGATTCAAAACTATTGGACCCAGTATGTTGCCATTCCTTAATCTTCTCATAAAACCTATCAAACTCATAAGAAGAACTAGCAACTCGATTAGTATAATAAAGAGAGGGGGCAGTTTGGCAATTACTCCAATGTCCATCTCGACCACCATATAAAGAATAACCATACTCTCAATAGGATCGAGGTGGTGTTTTCATCTCTCTCTGGGGAGCATATTTACAATCTCTTCCAAAGTGAGGTATGTCACAATATGGACATGGATCGTCAAGATAGGATTTCCAACTACCAAAATCATATTTTTCGAAAGATGCCATAAAGTAAAGTAAAATAAAATAAAAATCTAACTAACACAAGAAATAAAAGAAAATCACAAACAAATATATACAAGTTTGAGTTTGAGCAAGTAAGTTAGAATTCCAATCTAACTCAATACACCAAATTATTCTCCGGTAACAGCGCCATTTTTTATAACGCTCAACTTACACGTTAATTTAAGTACAAGGTGGTCTTCATCAATATATTTACCCAACTTTAAAGTCGGGGTCAAATCCACAAGGAACAATGTGAGTGACAATCAAATTAGCTCGAAACAATGAATACTTGCTAAATTCAAAACTAGAATACAAGAAGATAAAAGTGGGGGATTTGTGAAATATCACAATAAATATTTCTTTTTTATGGGATTTTCTAGTATTAATTCAGGGCTACGAATAATTAGAGTCTAGTCAATTAGGCACGAATCTTGAGATCATACTTTCCTATAGGCAACATATGCATGAACGTTTGATAACTTGATGCAAATTCTAAATGTTGGTGATGCGGTAGGTTAGGTTAAGAATCCTTGAGGCTAGTTTATCAACAAAACCTCAAGGGTGTCACTCATTGACACTTTTGAGTACCTAATGAGTACTTCAATCAAAATTACCTAATACCTCAATTAGATACCCTATTTCTAGTATGGTGTCCTAAGTATAGTCAACTTCACAATCACCCTTATGTCTAAGATAGGGAAAATTTGTCAGCCATGCTCATAAATTATCTATTATTGCCTTAGTTTCTATATCCATCTTTCAAGGATGATGTAGGTTCCTAAAGTTTACCTAAACCCCTTTTTCAAGGATGGTTTGGGCTTTTAAGAACTTGGGATTTTCACCCACAAACCCTATTTGGGTATTTGAGGCTTTCACCTACAAATCCCAACCAATTTATTCAAAAAATAATAAAACCTAACATCACAAACTAGTAAATGCACAAATAAATCACATCTCACACATATTTGCACCTTACTCTAGCATAACCTCAAGAGGAAAAACTAGCTACTCATAAGATAAATAAGTAAAGATTTTATCCAAAATCTCCATTGATTTGATTTGAGAAAATCTAAGTGAATGTTAGTTCAAACTATGAGATCCAACAAATCTTCAATGGGAGTTCAGTAATTCTTCACTTGGAAGTGACTCTAAAGTATTCTCCACCCAAAATTTATACAATATTGTCTTCTCCAAAAATGGAAGCTATAACCCTAGAACAATGTCTAAAATTTGGGGAAGATGGAATATCTAATGGTTTAGGGTTTGAGTCTTATTTTGTTCAAATTTGGGATCAGCCACGTGCATTTATATTTCTTTCCTTAGACTGCATTTTCTGCTAGGTCGTGATCGTATAGGCTTAGCCGCGACCACGGCTACCGTGATTATCTCACGCGACTGCGGTAGGTTGACCTTATTGACTGACCGTGATCGTGGTCCTCAGACCACAACCGCGGTAACTGAGGCCATGTCTACTCCAAGTCTTCAGTTGCACTTTCTTGCTTTCTTTTGATCATTTTTTGCTCCAACCCACATATTTCTATCTCATCAATTATGTGTCTGCAAAATATGAATATTAGTCCATTCAATCACAATTATGTCTCATTTACTCATTCAAAACATGATAATGTGCATGAATGTTGAGCGCAAATAAGTGATAAAATCACCACTCATCAGCCATTTTTTTCCAAATTTCCCCACGAACATTATCTATCATAATAACAAGTGCTTGCATATATTGCTGAAAATAACCACTCAACAGGAGAATGAATTACCTGGATTTTGTAGTGAATTTCATAGGGTGTAAGCCCCACTGCAGTAAGTTAATTATATCATCATGCCAAAGTATGGCAATTTCACCTGCACGAGATGTTCCAGGTACTGCTATAACACTTTGAAAAATAAAACTCTTGGGGAATAGTTTGGTGATTTTCTCCGTGAATTTCAAGGAGAATGACTAAGGCTGGCCTATGAAAATCCAGTAACTCCCTAAAATTTCTCCTAAAGTCAGCCTTTTTGAACTCGCGGTTGTTCCAAATTATGAAGTTCATAGGTACTTGAAAACTTTGTGAAGCTGTTAAGTCAACCCTCTCCCTCAAAGAAGGGTTTAATACTAATGCATAAATGTCTATTTTACTTTTTGATTAAATATTATTAATTTTCTAATATGTAGATGACTTATTATAATTAATTATGATGATATAGTAAAAATCACGGTTGAAATAGATGAAGAAAACATGTCATAAATATTTATTTTATATTAAATATTATTAATTTTCTTATACGTAAATAACTTATAATAAGTAATTAGGGGTAATATAGTAATTCGGCTTGAAGCAGGCACGTAATGAAGATGTATCTGTTTCTTCAAGACTTATTAATAGTAGTAATACGATTTTTTTGTTTTTCCATTTATTCTCAAAAAGATACATTACTTTGGCTTAAAATATCTTGATCCTTTTAATTGCTAATTAAATATATTATGGTTTTTACCTATATAAAAACGCATGTAAATCTCTTCGGCCGCAATTATAAAAGCTCTCTTTTTTCATGAATATTAACGGTTTCAATTTTTGTATAGGTCAAAATCTAATTGATTTTTTTTTGTTTTTTTTTTCTATTAAAAGTGTGAAGACTTGTAGAAATTTGATTCGAACCGGTTGTCTTTTATTAAAACACTCCACAATTAACAAAACATCTTTTTACTATTTTTTTAAAAAGAAAAATTAAAAACATTAAAAAAACTATTGAAAAAAATACTTTTCTAATTAAAGTCTTAAATATTTGGTATACCCATATATAAGAACCATGACCTACGTACATATGTAGAGTTATACTATGAAACAAACTTTATCAAAGCAATTCATAGTTGATTTGGATTTGGAAGTTAGGAAACGTATAAAGTAAATTTGGAGGTAAGAGTTGGAGTACGAATAGGAATTAAGCCAAATAAAAGAATTACAAAAGTAAAATTTCAAATTATACTATAATAAGTAAGAATATTATTTAACACTTCTAAATCAATTAATTTTACAACTAGAACTTCTTGGAATTCTAATTAAGTAATATTTTGGGTCAAACTTTACAAGAATGTAAGATACACTTTTTCTACTTCTATATTCAATATTTTCGTTCTTATTTTGATGATATTTCTACTAGGTAGGAAACCAGTGATGGAAAACGATCAAAAAATCGTTTGGAGATGAGTTTGAGATAAAGATTGGGATGTTACTTTCTTGTAGTAGATGTAGTTCAAACCTCACTTCACACCTCCTGTGACATGTTGTATATGTTTTCTCTCTTAAGGGTACGTCTTATAAGTTTATTTGTAGATTATGATCTCACACATCAATTTCTATAGGTATCCGTGGTAGGCCTGCGGTAAGCAAAATCCTCTAGCGTCCATAAGATATTATCCCTATAGGGATAAGACAATCATAATAGATGCATTGAATTAATGGACGTCAAGTGATAATTGATAATATCATAGTATTCCATTAGAACAAAACTCGTATTTCAGAGGAGAATTTATAAAAATTTGATCAACAGAACAAACTTAGGTGTGCATATATTCTGCTAATTTGTGGTTGTGTTAAGTTTGTGATATAGAATTTTAGTATGTTTGTGATATTTATAATAATAAATTATCATGTATTGTTGATAGAAAAATGTTAACTGATTTTTTTCTTTTTCTTTTTTTTTCTTTTTTTTTTTTTTGGGGGGGGGGGGGGGGGGGATTTAGGTAGAAGACCAATGTTGTAAAATAATAAAAATATGAAAATTTCGACTCCATCACCCGATTAATGTACCTTCATTTATATTCATCTTCTGCTAAGACTCGTGTGCCCTAAATTGGCATGTAATTTGTATTTATAGATGTCTAGCATAGTTATTTAAGTTTAATTTGGGTGCTTTTATGAAGTACTAGAGGCAGTAGTAGTGTACTTTATATTTAGTGACTTGATATGTTAATTCTTGTGGTTGTGTTAAGTTTGTGATATAGAATTTTAGTATGTTTGCGATATTTATAATAATAAATTATCATGTATTGTTGATAGAAAATTGTTAACTGATTTTTATTTTGGGAGAGGTGGGGGGAGGGATGGGATTTAGGTAGAAGACCAATGTTGTAAAATAATAAAAATATGAAAATTCCGACTCCATCACCCGATTAATGCACCTTCTTTTATATCCATCTTCTGCTAAGACACGTGTGCCCTAAATTGGCATGTAATTTGTATTTATAGATGTCTAGCATAGTTATTTAAGTTGGATTTGGGTGCTTTTATGAAGTACTAGAGGCAGTAGTAATACCTTACAATACCATGGATAACAACCATCCTAAATAAAGTGTTAGTTTCCATCTAAAGAAATAGAGGAAGATGTGAGAAATTTGCTAAAATGTTATCTCTTATTTAACTAATTCAACAATATTTTATCTGAAAAATATGAAATTGTTACATAAGTTTTTCTTGGTTACCTACCAACACAAACAAACAATAAGGAAGCTAAGGGTGAAGTTCAGTTTTACTAAGCTCATTTATTTGATTAATCTAAGAGTAAAGAAAATCATACTTTGTTATGAGAAAATTTCATAAAATGACTAAATTTGAGCTTAATTAATATCTATAGTAGTTTGATTAACTATAATTCGTAGCTACAAAGTTAGAAGGAGGAGAGAGGCGATTGAAATTAGGAGAGGAAGGAGAGAGGCGAGAGATATTGGGAGAGGATGGAGAGAGGCGGGGGAAATTTGAGAAAGAGAAAAGAGAGGCAAGCGAGATTTAGGAGAGAGTTGAGAGTCAAGAGAGAGGATGAATAAATGATGTATTCATTATATAATGGTGTATCACAAACACAATTGATTTGTATATCAACAACTACGATTGTATCAAGCATATCAATG
This sequence comes from Capsicum annuum, assembly GCF_002878395.1. Classification (NCBI taxonomy): domain Eukaryota; kingdom Viridiplantae; phylum Streptophyta; class Magnoliopsida; order Solanales; family Solanaceae; genus Capsicum; species Capsicum annuum. Next base: position 129,711,596 of record NC_061115.1, read on the forward strand.
AATACAATTTGTATCAACGAATACGATTGTATCATATTATATCAATAAAAAAATCTTTAGTACAATGTTGATAACTTTCCTTTTTTAGATTCATGTTTTATTAATTTACATAGGTTATCCATTAATTAGGTTACATATGACTGATAGATATGCAATTAGTTAGTGATTTGATTGTTTTTTTTTTTTTAACTTTTATCAGGCCTGGTTGATTCAGGCTATAAATACTATTGTTAAATGCTTCAATCTTTACTAAATGAAGAGCAAATAAATGAGGTCTGGAACTAGAGAAGAGGAAGAGATTGTAGGTAAAGGAGGTGAAAAATTCTCTCTTCATTGTAAGAGCAAAGCGAGTTCTTATTCTGCAATAACAATATTCTAATTATGAGCAACTGGTTGTGCCAATCAAATATTCAACATTTTATGTTTAATTTTAATGGTTATTGCACTAATTTATGTTTTTGGTAATTTAAGTATTTCATGGACAAAAGTGTGCAATGGCTAAGCGAAATAGATTAAATTTGACTAAAAATAATAGAGTTATATGGTGTTGCACTATGTGCCTAATATCTATCGTGATTGAAGAGGAATTCATACGGATCATTGATTATTTCCTTGATTGATACACGTTTATAGCCCTAATTGATATACGTTTATTCTCAATTAATGTTTGATATACGTGAAACACACGTATCCTAAACTAGTTATATTAAAAGTGTGAAGAGACTTAGAAATATTATTTGAACTTTTTATCCTTCATTAAAAATCTCAATTTTAGATAAAATCATTTTTTTCACCATTTTTCTAATATTTAAGAGCTGAAAATTAATTAAATATTTATATTAAAATCTTTCCTTATTATAAGTCATTAGAACTAATGACAACTAATACCTTTTTTAGTAGTTTAAAAATTTTAAAGCAACTAAAGTTAATTTTAAGAAAATTTAAAAAATCTAGAACTAAAATGAAAGCGTTAGAATAAGAAAAATAAAATAATTACCAAAATTTTAAAAGTTTTAAGTAAGTAATCAATGATTTTCTAAAGATTTAACTTTAAAAGTAAGAAAACATTTTAAATATAGAAGAAAATAATTGTACTACAAATATAGTTCAAATTAATGTGTCTCTTTTAGCCTATAGCAGCTAAAAAAAGATGTATTGTGATACAAGATCGACAAGAAAGACACTAACACACACCAAAACAGTCCATATTTGAAGAACTGAGGACCTCTTTTGGTGACCCCTCTCGGATTCACTACACAATAACAATACAAGCACGATAACAACAAGATTCTAAGGTGTTCAACACCTATAATCAGCGAGCCACAAACTAAGATTACAACAAAATAACAAGAACAAAAATGACACAAAAAGGTCTCGGGTTTGGACAACCAAAATCGAAAATGAACACAACAACAACAATAAGATAGAATGATAGATAACTTGACACACAATGCACAAACACTATGAACCAAAGTGTATATTGAACACTAAGACCAAAGAATTCATACAAATAACATCAAGTTCTTACGGTGACCTCAAGGGAACGGAATTCCTAAGCAACCAACGTTTCAAAACAACCAACCAACACAAGTGATTCCACATTTGTCACAAGTGATATCCACACTTGTATGAACACTCTCAAAGAGCTCTCAAAATATCATCTTATGAGAAAATAACCTAATATGTTCTATTTATAGCCTAGGTTACAACTTATTACAAAATGACTAAAATGCCCTTAATGAGCCAACACTCCAAAGCTTGTTCCATTAGTTGGCCAGTCACCCAAGCACGAGTTCTTTACGTATTGATCCACAATCACGATCGTACTCGTATTATCCTCCCCTTCTTGAAAAAGGATTCAACCTCGAATCCGAACTTTCAAAACAATAGAGGAGACAAAAGAACACATATTTCTCATGACATGAGGGTTAAAGTTAGTATAATCAACAAAAAAATATCAAACCACGAGTGTACATTCTACACATGCTGTGGGAATTTAGGAAATAAGATACCCTTCTAAGCACCAAAAGAAATACTTGTCTATCCACCTAAGCATGACAAGAAACAAGACAAAAAGAAATGTGTACTTCCTTGGAGCAAAGACCATAGTGTACTCTCGGGTTCTTCATCATCAGGAGGTCAAAGTGGAATTAAGCCTCACCTTCTTCGGGCCAAGCATCATCATGAGGTGTTCTCCTCATCAATCCGCAAGGCACATTAACTTCCCTTTTTTCCACCACCCTCTCGGGATCACCATCATCTCCATCATCCTCTTGTGAGGTTCCTTCACTAATATCATTTTTGGTTACTTTATCCCCAATAAAATAAGGATCATCCTCCACTAGTACAATGTTATTTCGGTTTGGGCACTCGCTAGCTTTGTGACCCCAATCTTGATATTTAAAACAAACGATACCCTTAGGATTAGGAGTGGAAGAACTAGTACTTTCAAGCCGTGGATATCTTTGGATTATTTTATCAAATGGCTTCTTCTATAAGGGCTTGTAGGACTTGTCCCACCCAAAGGTCTTCTTAGAATAATTGTTCCTTTTAACCGCAATAGCCACTTCTATAAGGTCCTCAATTCGGTCAAACTTGTGGACAACTAATTGAGAAAAAACTTCATAGCACAAGCCACCCTTGAACCAATCTAGGAAATGATTTAGAGGTTCGACTATGTCAAGACGTAGGATCAAGTAATGAAACTCATCATAATACTCCTCCACACTTCTATCTCATTGCCTTAAGTTGTAGAGCTTTGTTAGTTGCTCTTGTTTGTACCTTTTCGTGACATATCTCTCCTTCATAAGAGCTTTCAATTCATCCCAATCCGAAAGGTCAAGATTGTCATTCCTTTCCCATTGCAACCGCTTTGTCTCCCACCAAGTAGATGCATAACCTTCAAATTGAGCAATGGTATGTGCAGCTTTCTTTTGGGAAGTTAACTCGTTAAGTTGGAAAATATGATTACATTGTAACTCCCAATCAAGATAGAGAGATGGATCACTAGTCCCTTTGAAAGAAGGAAGAGTGATCTTAATGGAATTTAGGCCCGTGTCTCTACCCATATTGCCTCCTTGGTCCACTAGACCTTCTTGAACATGAGGTCGGTGTCTCAAGTTGCCCCTACCATGAGGAGCCGGTCCAACTTTTCCCCCTCGGCCTCCATGTCCCCCACCATAAGCTCTTCTTCTATTACGCATAAATTTCACAAAGAGAGTTGTTTCATCTAACCCCTCACTTCCATAAAAACCCTCACCTTCCACATCATCAATTTGGATTGGTTGGTTTTGGTTTAGTGGTGCTCTCGGCATATCATGGGCGTCTCAAATTTGGGAAGCTTCTTGATGGACTTGACTTCGGTTTTTTGGATAAATAGGGACTTGGTTGATGGGTTCATGGGTTGGTCTATGTGGATTGAGCAATTAGGAAAATGTATCCGGGGTAGTAGAATATCCACTAGTCGAGGCATGGTAGTGTTTCGGACTTGAATGGTTGGAATCTAAACGAACTTCCAATGTATCCATTCTCCTTGAAAAAAAACCCTCCATCCCGTCCATCCTTCCCTCCATCCTCTTCATTTGACCACTAAGATCATGTTTCATGCTCATTATGGCCGTCAACAAAGCATCCATGGTTACCTCTCTCGAGGCTCTTGGACTACCTTCACCCAAAGTCATCGTACCTAATAAGAAATACCAAACAAAATAAAACAATAACAAGTTAAGGTTAGCAAAAATCACCCTCACTAACTCTCAAGCTTACACTTTTCAAGTATCACTCAATTGGTTTCATAAGTGTTGGTACACCATTTTTACTCCAATGAAGTTACTTGGTCCCACTTAAGGCTTAATGTCGGAATGGATTTTTGTTTGTAACGACTCAAAATAAATTTGTACGTACTTGAATCAAAAGGCTAAAATGAGTTTTTCAAAAGATAAAAGTACACAAAGAAACGTAGACACGAATAAATGAACCCAAAACTAATTTACAAACTAGTAGACAATTACTAGTTTGTTAATTAGCAATAGAATCAACAAAATGCAACTAAGAAACAAAGATTAGAAACTAAGAAATCAAAATATTCGAGCTTACTTATGTTGCATGAACAGTAAAATGTGATGATGTGGCATCCACGTAATTGGTCGCGGTCCCACATAATTTTTTTTTAATCACCAATTTGAAGCTTTTGTGTTGATACAATTTGGAATAGATGAGTTTGTCTTTTGGTGGAAAAATTCAAGTCTTAGAAACTTTTTCAAATTCCAACTCAAAAAGTGAAATTTGACTTTACTATTTCCACAAAACAAGGTCCTTGAAATATGGAAAAGTGGTTGACAAGTCTTTGAAGTGATGTGTTCAAGTCTCTTCACCAACAACTTTTTAACTTTATCTTACACCTTTTTTTTTTTATCTATGTTATACTTTATATTGATTAAGAGATGTCAAGATGTAAAGAACAACAAGATCTCAACAACAATTTTTCAAGAACACCACCAACATTCACCTCCAAGTCCACAACAATTGCAACACACGATCAACTTCCAATTTACATCAACAACATAAGCTCAAACCTTTAGATCTAGACACTTTAGTGTTGGTGAGAAAGAAACCAACATTAGAAACAATCTAAACAAACAAAAGACTACAAAATCTAGCCATAAAGAAATATGTCTTGGCCAAGAACAAGAACAGCTTCTACACTTTGTTTTTTGTATTTTTTAAGCTAGCTAGCCCTAGATTGATCTTGTGAAAACAAAATCAAGCCATGCTCTGATACCAAATGATACAAGATCAACAAGAAAGACACTAACACACACCAAAACAGTCCATGATTTGAAGAACCGAGGACCCCTTTTGGTGACCTCTCTCGGATTCACTACACAATAACAATACAAGCACGATAACAACAAGATTCTAAGGTGTTCAACACCTATAATCAGCGAGTCACAAACTAAGATTACAACAAAATAACAAGAACAAAGATGACACAACAAGGTCTAGGGTTTGGACAACCAAAACCGAAAATGAACACAACAACAATAATAAGATAGAATGATAGATAACCTGACATACAATGCACAAACACTATGAACCAAAGTGTATAATGAACACTAAGACCCAAGAATTCACACAAATAACATCAATTTCTTACGGTGACCTCAAGGGAACGGAATTTCCAAGCAACCAACGTTTCAAAACAACCAACCAACACAAGTGATTCCACACTTGTCACAAGTGATATCCACACTTGTATGAACACTCTCAAAGAGCTCTCAAAATATCATCTAAGTTATGAGAAAATGACCTAATATGTTCTATTTATAGCCTAGGTTACAACTTATTACAAAATGATAAAAATGTCCTTAATGAGCCAACACTCCAAAGTTTGTTCCATTAGTTGGCCAGTCACCCGAGCACGAGTTCTTTACGTATTGATCCACAATCACGATCGTACTCGTATCATATTGCATGACAAATGTAAAAGTGACGATCCATTAGCCACTTAAAACTTCTAGTGGTAAAATATGTGTGCTTACAATAAAATATATATTATGTTTACATTATCTATAGTATATTAAAAGTGTGAAGACCATTAGAAAAGTGATTTGAACTTTTTGCCCTTCATTAAAAGTCTCCATTTTATACAAAATAGTCTTTTCACCTATCCTTATTATTTTAGTAATATTAAATATTTACTATATTACAAAAAAAAAATTCTGTACAAAAATAGAATTCTTTTTCCACCATCTAAAGAAAACTTACCATTCCTAATTAAAAAAGGACAACCCAAAAAAAAAAAAATAGAATATTCATTTATTTTAATAAATTATAAATATAGGAAGTCCATAATTTACCAAAATCTATTACTACGTGCAGGAAGTCCATAATTTGATTCAAACATTGTGGTTTGAGTAGTCCAAGTCAAAAAACAAATATTAAAATTTTTCTTTAAAATAAATACATGTATGGAAACTTTACAATGATAAAAGTAAGAACTCTTATGGTTATAAACAACTTCTTTGTTGTCATTGCAGTTGACGTGAATCTTTTTTTTTAGAATAATAGAATTGTTAAATTTTGCTTTTGTCTATTCGAAATTGGGGTAGTTTATATTTATCTAGAATTATTTGTTGCAGAGAATTCATGGATTGTGGTGATTTTTTCTTTCAGCAACAATTGATGATTTATTGAAGTTGCTACTAATCTCCGACATTATGACTGGTGAGTAATAAATATACCATTGATTATATTGCATTCATTTATCTAAATCTAAAATTTTATATGATTAAACTCAATGACTTAAATTTACAACAACCGCTAATTATTACGCATAATAGAATTAAACTTAAATTTAATTTTGAGATCACATTATTTTTCTAATTAGCTAAAGCTCAACGGAAAAGAAATTAATGATTTTTGTGTTTTGTGTCGATAATGAATTATGATCTCAAGAATGGCATTCAAAATTTGTTCTAATCAAAGAGACTATGATTTGGTAGACAATCTTTCCTTTTTAATAGTCATACTTTATTTTTTTTTATTTTTGTCCTTTTAATTATAAATTTACAGTATAATTGCTACCTGAGTAAACCAACATTTAATTAGATTTAATCCATGTAAATTATTATTGTATTTATTTATTTAAATTTACAGGTGGTAGATGAATGTTGATTGGCTTTAAAAAATTTTTGTTTGCAAAATTTAAGTTTAATTGTATTGTTTTGATATCTCTTTTATTGTATTGTTTTATTGTAGTTTACGGGTGATATATAAATGTCGGTTTGTTAGGTTTAATTGTATTGCTTTGATATCTGTACTTTGAGAATTTTTGTATGTAAAGATTAGGTTTAATTGTATTATTTTGGTATCTCTATTATCGTCTTATATAATTTATAGGTGGTAGATGAGTGTCAGACAACTTTGAGGAATTTTTTATGTAAATGTAGATTTAATTGTATTGTTTTAATGTCTCATCATATTATTTTGCTGCAGTTTATAGATGGTAGATGAAAGTCGATTGGCTTTGAGAATTTTTTTTGGTAAAGGTTAGATTTAGTTAAATAAATTCTCCATCGTTACGTATTCAAAAGACGTTGAATTTAATTATTTTATTCATCTTTATTATTTAAACAATTATCCTATTTAGTAATATTTAAACTTATTAAAGTGAGGTACACGCGCGAGGCGCGTACAACTAACTAGTTATACTAAAAGTGTGAAGGATCTTTGAGAAGTGATTTGAACTTTTTGCACTTCATTAAAAATCTTTACAATACACAAAATCATTATACTTTAAATAACAAAAAAATTACACGTAGGATTAAACTAGTAATATTAAATTTACACTGCATTCTCTTTCACTTTTCTAAGCACTCATTTACACAAATAGAATAAAGAAAAGAACAGATTTCAAAACCTAGAAACCCAACGTCTTCAAGAAGCAGTCGGCAGCAATTTGGGTAAGGGTTTCCCCGAGTCCATTTGAGTTGGTTATTAATTGAAATAAAAATCAAACTAAAATAATTGATTTTTACATTATTAAGATCAAATCAAACCAAATATAATAATATTTATTTATCAATTTGATTGTTAACGACTTGAAGAATTTGATTTGATTATTCGGTTATTTATTATTACGAAATAAAAAAAGTGATTCATTCAAAGGCAAAAAAAAAACAAAAAACAATTCATTAAAGAAGGAAAAAAATAAATCATAGGGTTATCATATAAACGTAAATGTCGTACATTTAATACAATCAAATTACTCTATAATGACAATATTTGTCCAAAAATTTCATGACTGTTATAGAGCTGCGTTATTATATATGTATATTGTCATTTGATGTTCAGATTTCATGAGTTGGTTATTGATTGAAATTAAAATTAAACTAAAATAGCTGATTTTTACATTATTAAGATCAAATCAAACCAAATATAATAATATCTATTTATCAATTTGATTGCTAACGATTTGAGGAATTTGATTTGATTATTCGGTTATTAACTATGTACGAAATAAAAAAATAAAGTGATTTCATTCAAAGGCTAAAAAACAATTCATTAAAGAAGGAAAAACAATAAATCATAGGCTTACCATGTAAACAGTAAATGCCGTACATCTAATACAATCAAATCTCTCTTAATTGGTATTGTTTGTCTGAAAATTTTCATGATTGCTATATAGAGGCATAGTTATATATTTTTTCTCTCCTAAATTATCTGTTCCAAATTAAGATAAAATATTTATTAAGAAAAAATAATTAATAACATGGCTAGTTTACCATAGTATCCCTATTAAATGATGTTTACATTTTAATTTGAAAAAAAAAAGTAATTTATGCAAAGGGTAAAACATGAAAAAAAAATTATCTCTTCTTGATTAATGAAAAAAAACAAGTAAAATGGGAAATTAAATTAGAAAATTTGGAACAGATAGAGTATGTATATTGTGATTTGACGTTCAAATTTCATTTAGCTATTATTAACATCAGATTTCATTTAGCTATTATTAACAAAAGTATGTAAAATTAGAAAGACCATGAATATAAAAAATGCAAAAAAATTTAGTCTTTTCCTCATGAAGTTATAAGTTATGAAATAAATGTTGTGCACTAGTTAAATATAATTTTTTTCTTTGAGTTAGATATGTGTGCTTGAAATTTTGTTGTGTGCATGACATTAATGTTGATTATCATAAATATTTTGATATTTTAAATATTATTATAAAATATTTGAGTATATGTATCCATATAATAAATGATATTGTTGTTATAAATAGAATATCGTTATACAGAAATGAAATATAACTTGAAAAATCGATTTGAAAGAAAATTATACAGCTATAATGAAATGTCATTATAACGAGGTGACATAATAGAGAGACCAGATCATAGAAGATATTATTATAAATATATTTTGATGAAAACATATATATATATATATATATATATATATCGGTTCGAGTTTTTAAAATAAAACTAAAACCAAATCAAATATTATCTGTTTTTAAAGTATAAAATCATATATATATATATACTAGTATTGTGTACATGCTTTTCACGTGTGTCATTGATCAAATAAAAATATATACATAAGAAGAACAGTTAATTAAAAAGTAGCAGTTGACGTTAAAACACATGTTATATCTATTTAAATCATATAAATAAATATCGTATCTCAAATGTGTTATTGTCCATTGACGGTCATCTTTTAACAAACAAAAGAAACATATTTTACGATGCCTTAAATTTTTTACTTTATATATTCATTGTTTTTTAATTGATCAACATCTTAAAAAGTCAAAATTAACAAATTCAAATCAAGACAGAAAAACTAAACCTAACCGGTATCAAATCCCACAACCCTAACCATTTTTTTATTTTATTTTTCATTTGGTGTTCAGTAATCACATTGAAACCCGATTAATTCGAATTTGTGCCGGGTAGGACCATATGGGAGAAGCGCTCCCTACCAATGATTTTTTCATACCCATAGCTCGAATCCAAAATCTCTGATTAAGGTAGGAGCAACCTCATCCACTGCACCACATCCTTTGATGATCGCAATTCTATCCCTACCTCTTTATTCCCTTTAATTATAATTTTATTAAATTAAAAAATAGTAGAAAGATAATTAATGAAGTCTCCCAACAAAAAATTTAGGTATTACTTTTCAAAGCTTAGATTCCATTAAATTCTAATATTTTCTACATTGGCCTAAGTCCAAATATCATTGAACTCTATTAGCCTTTTAACTTTTGTTCTTTATTTTCTTTTATTTGTTTGTAACATTGTTATATTTTTATTTCTTTCGTGATGGATCTACAACAAAATATTTTCTAGAGAACAATATCCATATTCGACCGTAACAAAAAAACATTTAGAAAGAGAACAAAAATCCAAAACACAAGACCATTAATTTATAGATTCGTCATTCAAACAAAGCTCTGCATATCAAGATTCAAGACTTTAATATAAGTTTATATTCTGAGTTCAACAAATAAGCTTAGTTAAAGATTCACCTATAAAACTAATGAATAATATATCAAAATATAGTTAAATAATATAATCGAAACTAGGTCACAATTAAACAAAAAAAAAAAGAAAAGAAAAGAGATATATAGCTTTGATTTTTTGACAACTCCATTCGGCTACAACATACTCATTTCGTTCAATTTTTTGATTCGAAATTCTCAACTGCAAGAGAAACACGAGTAATTATCAAAAGGAAAGAATTCATTGACAATTGTTAATTATATAATCTTTAAAGTTATGAACTAAAAGAAATAAAAAAAAAAGTTTGAATCAATACTAAAATAAGAAGGAAAGTAAATTAGAAGAAATTTTGATCCAAAATATCACTTAAATAAAATTGTAGAACTCTTTTTAATATAAGGTAAAATTTTAATCGCTTTAGAATTGATAAATGTCATGAATTCTTTTTACCATATATTCTATAACTTCTTTAATCCTTTTCTATTTTCTTATCAATTTTGTGGGAAATCATCGTATTAGAAATTTCATACGTTAATTTTTGTTTTTATTTTCTTTTTCTAGTTTTTTTAGTTAAGTGTATTTAGGTGTTCAACACATATTTGTCATATCACATCTAATAAAAATAAGGATTCTATATATAGATATTACGGCTAGAACCAATTGGCTTTCGTAATGATGTGTTTACTATTAATTAGGTCATCCTATGTTATACGAAACCAAAATCAAAACAAATCTGTACTACTATCTTTTCCCAACCCAATATTAGGATTTTAATTATATAAAAAGAAATTTTGTTGTTGATTTTTAATATGCTTGATATTAAGAAAAATAGTAAAAAGATGATTTTGTCTATTATAAATTTTTTTAATGAAGGACAAAAAGTTTAAATCACTTTTCTAAGGATTTTCACACTTTTAATATTATATATATATATATATATATATATCGGTTCGGATTTTTTTAAAAAACAAAATTAAAACCAAATCAAATATTATCTGTTTTTAAAGTATAAAACCAAATAAGACAAAATTTGATTTGATTTAATTTTTCAATTTGAATCATTTTTTACTCAAGTCGTGAACACTCCTAAATTAGGGCGTCTGCAAGCAATAACAAGTAAATCTACGTTGAGCTTGTGATCAGCCATCAACACTAACTTTGCAACAGCTACCTGTCCATAAATCTTATTTTTAGGTGAGGAAGCCTAAAGATATTAATATCTTTAATACACTAGTATATGAATGGACATTGGACGTTTATGCTTATTACTACTATTTTCTTCATTTTAATTAGTTAACCCTTATTGACTTGACACTAATCTTCTTAAGCAAAAAAATATTAGAAATTTTTTAAACCAAATTGATCGTATTAATTGTGCTTTGAAAATATAAATTTATCATTTATATACTTTATTTAATCATTTAATGATAAGGACAATATTGAAAAAATATAATAATATTCTCTTGATTTCATAAATGGGACAAACTAAATTAAAATAAATATTTTTAAAAAGAGGGCAAACTATTTCAAAACGAAGGGAGTATAAAACTTCTATAAATTTAAAAGCTGTATTATAAAATAGAAAATGGTGAAATGACAATATTAAATTTATAGTTTACATTTTATTCATTAAATAAAATTCATAAAAGTGAGATGATTCATTTACCATCAAACAAGAAATATGTGAAGCTAACTAAAATAATATATATAGTTTCTAATGATATAAACATGTTCTGCTTGAAAAAATAATAATTACATGTAAATGTCTTTAACAAAATTAGCAAAGGAATGAAGAATATATATATATATATATATAAATCTAAAGCACAATAAATGTGCACAATAAATGTATATTTATCCTAGCCACAAGCATTCAACTGTAGGACTATTTTTCTTTAAAATTTTAGAACGTGTTCAAAGAAGAATAAATAGAAATAAAAATATCAAATGAAATTTAACTTGTACTCAGTAATTAATATACCAGCTCAATCAATCTCTTGAAACTTACATCAAATTTATCAAAGCTGAAACTTTTTTATCCAAATACGATATAATATGATATATTATGAAACGATATATAACAATCATCCAAACAAAATGTTAGAGAAGTTGTCTAAAATAAAAATAAAAAGATCATGGTTCTAAACATATGAAAAAAAATGAAAATTACCTCCTCCTTAATGGTAAAACTGGGGCAATATGTTTCCCAGTCATATCATGATGTAAAGTCATCAACTGACCTTAGGTGGATTTATGCATCAAAGTGTCATAATCTACGCTTGTTTAACTTAGTTTCGAGGACTTCTCGTGTGCATAATGAGAGAACACTCGTACAATTGAGCATCTAATGTTTAATGTTTAAGGTGTGCTCGAAACCATTTCGGAATCAAAATGTTCATTTAGAGTTTAAACAAGGAAACTATTGTTCTCAGTTTGAGCGATATATGTTCTAGTTTATCTTGTTTGATTCTATTGTGTCTTTTAAGTCTTAATTTATGGTATTTTATGAAATAGGAAGATTGGTAAGATGTTAAACTCAATGATGGGATGATATACAAGCTGATTTTGAAGAGAAAAAGCAACCACAAAGTGAGGAACACAACGCCAAATAGATGGAGCTTACTTGGACGAAATCTGAAAAATCTGAGCACAAGGCGGTGCCACGCCCTTGGATCTCCATGTTAAGGGAGTGCCATGACCTTAGACACAAATCAAATTGTCATATTTCAGTAAGCCTCCGCGATAAAGGCGTGGCACACCTTTATCGCGCCAAAGTCTTAGCATGGCACTCCCTTAGTTAAAAAACGGGCAGCTTTCTCCTAGTATAAATAGAACAGTTTGAACATATGAAAAACACTTTGGATGACTTATGGGGATTTAAATACACTTGAGAAGGCTTTAATTAGGGTTCTTAATCTTTCTTTAGTTTAATTTTAATTGTTATACATGAATTTCTTAATTGTGATTTGTTGTAAGACCATCAACGGCTAACACCCTCATCTAGGGTTGAGGCCAGAACATGATTACTTGTGCTGATATTTGAGTTGGTTTATGTTATTTATCATTATTAATTTTTTATATATTCTTGTAGTTACTATTCTACAAATTCGCGACCCTTAGAATAAACATATATTTTTATTGTGAGCCTGGAAGAAGGAACGATAGATTAAAACGTGGGATGTATGGAGTAAGATCTTAATCATTCAAGGAACTGAAGTTAAGATTTTCAAGGGATTGAAGTTAAGATTTGTTTTTAAGATAGGAATATAACTAACTCTCCCTATTTGGTTCATATACGGGATGGAATATAAATGCGTTTAACTTAGACTCGCATTTTCGCTTAACGATGTAGTTGTGGGACTAAGTTAGATAGAAGATTAGAGGATCAAAAAACCATGGTCATGATATCAACCTCGTGAACCAGCAACAAAGATAATTAACTAATCTAATGAGATTATGTGGATAAGTAGGATTGTTCATAGTGCCTTAACCCTAGGTTTCTCCCCATTATTGTTTAAACACTTTACATTATGGCATTGTTTTACGATTACGTTTAGTTTTCAATTCTCAAATATTATTGGTTACTTTTGCACTTGTTTAATCTTTATAGTGAGACTAGAATTAGATCGTTGCTGAGCACAAGTCCTTGTGGAATCGACACCTGGAGTTTAAAGTCTATTTAGCTACTTAAGAGACCATATACACTTGCGTGTGCACTTGAACGAAACAAGTTTTTGGCGCTGTTTCCAGGGACTTGTAAATTTACAACTGTCTTACTTTTAGTTTTGATATTTTATTTTACAAGTGTTAATAACTTGATCGTAGCTTCTAAATTTGCAGGTTCAGGTCTGAAAAGCAAGAAGCTATCAAGGGAAAGAGATTTGGTTGACCTATATCCTGAACTTGAGCAACGCTTACATCAGCTAATGAGAGAAATTACACTTCTCTATCGGATACCGCAAATTCAACAAGAGAAAGATATTTTGCACCAACAGCTGAAGACCCTCCATCCCACAAAACAGTACGCGAAGTGGCAATCCCACTGGAATTTAATGTTACCTTCATCATCCGTAGACCGACACGTGGAGGTAGGTTTGATCTTAAATAGAACATGGTGCAACTTTTGAACAGCAGTGGGTAGTTCACAGGATTGCCATATGAAGACCCATAGGTCCATTTATAGAATTTCTTAGAGATCAGTGATACCTTCTTCCATATTAGAGTCTCTACAGACTATGTGAGTCTCACTCTATTCCCCTTCTCACTTTTAGGGGAAGCAAAGAAGTGGTATAACACATAGCCGACAAGTTCCATCACTACATGAAATGATCTAGAAAGGAGTTCCTCATCCATTTCTTCTCGTCCGACAAGACTGCACGATTATGTAGTGAAATTTTTAGTTTTAAGTAGAAGCAGGATGAGAACTTGCATCATGCTTGGGAGAGGTTTAAATATCTAATCAAGGACTATACACATCATCAACAGTTCAACGAAGTATTAGATAATAATTTTGTTGAAGCTCTTGACCATAATATAAAGATTTTTTTTAGATTCAGCAGCAGGTGGTCAAGTGTTAGAAAAACGTATGATGAGTTGTATACCTTGCTGAATCAAATTGCACAAGGTATTCCTGACTGGCATGGTGATATCTCTAGAAGTGCAGTGAAAAAGCCTGCGAGTATAATTAAAGTTGATAGTGTCACATTTTTAGCCGCCTAATTATCAGCTCTCTAGAATCAGATGATGATGCAGTTTAATAAATTAGGTGTGAATCAATCTCAGACGTAGAAAAATATAGTTCAGTAGGCCCCATCTTGATGTGATATTTATAGAATTATTAGTATGCAGACTTGTCTGGCGCAAATCCAAAGATGGTAAATTTTGTAAGCAATGTACAGAAAGAAACTTATAGTAATGCCTAAAACCACAAGTGACAGAGTCAACCTAACTATTTATGAGGCAATAATCAGTCTCAGCAGTTTCAGCAGCAACAAAACGTGCAAGCTAGTAATATTGAAGAGGCATTGAAGAGGATCCTATCCAACCAAGAATAAATGGCTGCTGAGATAAAAAATATGTAAGTTTTCCAAAAAAATTTAGAGATATAGTTGGAAAAATTGACTCAGGCACAGAGTACTAGGCCTCAAGGTGGGTTGCCTAGTGACTTAGAGAATCCAAAACAAGTTATGGAAATCACCTTAAGGAGTGGTAGAGATCTCATAGACAGGTCTCCCAAGAAAAATAAGGAGGCTAAGATAGAATTAGTCCCACAACAAGTTGAGGAGGAGCAAGATGTAAGAAAAGAGGATAAAAATTTTCCACCACCATTCCCTCAAAGGCTAAAAAAGACTAAGGAGGATGCATGTTATAAAAAGTTTATTGATATGTTAAAGAACTTCACATTAATCTTCCTTTGTAGAAGACCTCTTAAAATTTTGATCATTTTATTTTTGACCTTTCTGCGTGTGTAATATTAATTTTTGACTTGAATTGTGTTTAGGAATGTTAAAAGGGTGTTTGGAAATAGTTTTAGAATTTTCAGAAGGGGTTTGGGGTTATTTTAGGACCTTGAGTCAGTGAGGCTATGCAATAAGGCCGTGTCACGGAGGTTAACCTTTGTGATATCAGCGTGGCATGGAGGATAACATCCGCGATAATGGTGTGCCACGCCAATGTGTTAATTTCATCCAGTTTTATTTATTTTACTTACGATAAGGGGCTTTTGATCTTTTTACCCCTTATACGACCTTTAAACATAAAATAAGCCTCTTTTATTCAGTTTTCAAAGATCAAAATCATTCATTCTCTCTTAAAACTCAAAGCCCAAGAACATTCAAGGGTTTTACAGTTCATTATCCAAGCACCAAATAATAAATTGAATTCAATTTCTTGTGTGTTTCAGGCATGTTTCTCTACCCTACACTTTAATTTTATATTGTGGCATTAATTGAATGGATCTAATGTGATTTAAATTGTGGGTTTTGAAATTAGGTTGATGAGTTTTAGTTGTTACTGATTGAATTACTTGTCCCAAGTTATGAATTGATTATTCATATTTTAAATTGATGTTTTTAGGATTGAATTGATATATTAATTAAATAGTTGAAATGGGGGATATGAGATTACCCAAACTGGATGAAATTTGGCTTGGAGTTTCATAAACCTCAACTCATTTTGTAAATTTGATTCTTATTATGGAAAATTGCATGGTTTCGCTCACTTTTGAACCCAGTGCATTGTGTTAATAGATTAATGAATATAAAAATGGATTTGGGTGGCCTTGGTGGCCGTGGTTTGGATTTTAATGGAACTTGGATGTCCAATTTGGTTGTGGGAATTGGGTTGGCTTGTTAATTTAGCTTGCAAGCGTATTGGTATGATGATACCAATTGGTAAATGCCTTACCGAATGATTCCTGGGTTAATGGTTGCAATTATGTGTAAAGTGATGTTAATTCTGCTTAAAGGGGGTTTTGTAGCTCATCATGAAGGTGTAAGTCCCGGGGGGATGAACACTAGAAACCACATTTGTCGACGTTGGGGGTCTATATAACCATGTGCTTGACACTCACTTGATATATATATATATATACTAGCTTAGGTTTACGCGCCTCACGCGTGTACCTCACTTTAATAAGTCCAAATGTTATACTGAATATGGTATTTATTTAATTAATAAAAATAAATACATTAATTAAATCCAATATATTTTTAACATATAAAGATGGAAAATTTATTTAATTAGTTATATAATATTTATAAATATCTAAGATACAAATAAAGTAGATGGAATACATACATGAATACATACATATATATATATGTATATATATATACTAGCTTAGGTTTACACGCCTCACGCATGTACCTCACTATAATACGTCCAAACGTTACACTAAATATGGTATTTATTTAAATAATAAAAATGAACACATTAATTAAATCCAACATAATTTTAACATGTAAAGATGGAGAATTTATTTAATTAGTTATATAATATTTATAAATATCTAAGATACAAATAAAGTTGATGGAATACATTGACAATCCTTTAAATTAAAGTTGATGTCCTTAGTAAGCCGATGATTGATGATTTATAATCCAAAAAATTGAGCAATTTGATAATCCGTAAAATTATGGTAGACTTTTGCTTTCCTTTTATATATTTAATGCAAAATAGATTTCATGGTCTTTTATACATATAACAAAAAATCATACACATATGGTTCCTTGTAATATTCCTCAATTTTAAGAGTTTAGTACATTGTTCAATTATGAAAATATTTAATAGTCAAAATATAAGCTGATTTAAGTTTTTAAAATTAGAATAATAGTAAATAACATTTTGTCTATTGCCGAGATATCATAGTCAAATATGAAGAAAACTTAAATCTCCTAAGCACTAAATTATTTATGAATTTTTAGGCCTAAAAAAGTGTGACAAATTTACGTGGTCATCTTTCAATGAACATAAACTCTTGTACAATAAACAAATATTAATGAAAAATGAATGAGAAGAAAGTATCTCAATGACACCAAAATTATTGTTGAAGAATTCATCGACTTTTCATTTTGAAGACTACTTAAATCAAAATTAAAATAATACTAAGCTTGTTGGTAAAATTTCAGGTAGAGAGTTTAGATTTATCGTTTTCATAGCAACTCTTTTTATAAAATTATAATCATAAACCAAAAAGTATTTTAATAAGTACTCATATATGATTTAAATTTCACATATATTTGTATAGTATTAGGTTACTACTAAATTTTGCCAAAAATAAGGAAATAGATTAGGACGAAACTAATGTAGTTATGAAAGTATTTAACTTTCCAAAATTAAGGCACATTTGCAAATAAGTCAATTAGTTAGACAAAACATCCTATGTTGGATGTATTTTATTTTCTAAAAATAAGGCAAGTTTTTCAAGTAATTAGTTAGGAATTAGGACGAAAAAATCAATAATATTATAAATATAATAATATAATAATTAAAAAATAAGTGAAAGGACAATTTTGTCTATTACAGATATTTTTAATGAAGAGCAAAAAGTTCAAATCACTATTCTAAGGGTCTTCACACTTTTAATATATTATAAATTATAGATGTATATTTTGTACGACTATTGTCCTTGGTGGCTTTAGTTTTCCCTCGATTTTTCCTTAGTTTGTCCGGCTAACACGTACTAGGGCCCTTTCTTTCTACAGGGGGAGCTGAGCCCATATAGTCCATGAGTTCCTTTAGGATGGATCGAGCTATATAGTCCAGGTTAATGATTTTAAAACTCTCATGTTTATGACCCTTACCCTATATCGACATTATATATATATATATATATGAATGTGTGCATGTGGTTTTAACTGATTTTAGACATGACATTATTTTATCACTTTTTCTGAGTTACATATTAGTGCTTATCCCACTGATCGCCCTAGATTTCTACATTGTTTCATGATGATGGGTCCGAAGACTTTTCTGTTGCTCCTGGGTAGCGTTAGGTGGATTACCATGCCTATTAAGTTGTTGTGAAGTGGTGAGACTCCATCCCTCGAAAGGCCTTATCATTTTTTTATTCATTCTATATTGATTAAGTACTTTTGGATTTTTTTGGTCATAGTTGGGGGCATGTCCCGACTTAGATGTTATTCTGGTTTAGAAGCTTTTATGGATAGATGCAGGTTGGTTGTAGTTTATCTTTTAGTCTTCCTTTGAGTTATTTATTTTCTTATTATTGTTTGATTGGCTTCCACATTTTTATTATTTTTATTATTATACTCCCGAGGTTAGGTTAAGGGGGTGGTCTCCTATCCATGTTGGGATTGAGATACTCATCATGACTTAGCCCTAGTTCAAGTCATGACAAGGTTAGTATCAGAGCACGGTTTAGAGTCGTTATGTGTCCATAAAGTCATGTCAAGTAGAGTCCTTTTTGTAGGTGTGTAACATGCCATACTTATAAGGAGGAGGCTACAAGACATTTAAGAATATTTTCCTTGCTTCTGTTCTATTTTATGCTATAGAGTTTAGTGTTATCAAATTTCTCTAACTCCTGGCTTTCTCGAATTTTAAATCATACCTCCCCAAAGATCTGAAGTTCGTAGAAATCTGTTGGGAACTTTGTCCGACCTTAGGACAATGTGGAGGGGACTCGCGTTGTTCATATAATGCAGAGTCGGATTAGGGTCCTTATTCCAGATTGCACTACCCCACATAGAGTTCCATCTGTCCCTACTAGTTCTTTTTGGGATTATTGGGGTGGTGATTCCTATGATCATCCGCCTCATAGGGATATCTCTAATGTAGAATTTCACCGATCTATTCCTTTGCTTACTAAGTTGGTGATATCTCAGTCTCATCAGTTGAACCGTGTTGGTTCTGTTGCTCCTTCGTTTGAGGTCACTCAAGTTGGCTAGTTCATGAGATTGAATCCCCTAACCTTCATAGGCGATAAGGTTGAGGTAGATTCTTAGGTATTTATGGATGAGATAGAGTAGATTTTAAGAGTGATGCATGGTACTGATTCTGAAGGAGTAGAGTTTGTTATATATCAGCTGAAAATATAGCTTATAAGTGGCATGGGGAGTGGGATAAGTTGAGGGGTGATGATGCAGAGCCGATATTACGAGATGAGTTTCTGGGTGCCTTGATCATTTCTTTTCTCAAGAATTAAGGGAAGCTAAGGCTGAGGACTTTGTGAATCTAAAGAAGGGTAAGATGAATGTGAAAAAGTACACCTTGAAATTTTAGCAACTATCTCTTTATGCTCTAGAGTTGGTGTTTAGCTAGAGATCTAAAATGAGAAAGTTTGCTTCTGGGTTGTCTCATGACTTGGTACTGGAGTATAAGGCTGCAATGTTAAATAATGATATAGACATCTCTAGACTTGTGGTTTATATACAGTAGGTAGAGGATGAAAAGAAGAGACAAGCAGAGATGGGTGAGAGAAAGAACAAGAAGTTCAGGTATTTAGAGCAGAGTGGGTGTTAGCAGAATAGTAGGATAGACAGTAGACAATGGACTAAGAATAAGAACTGGGGCAATTTTTATTCTTCAGCTAGTGATCTTTATCCTAAGTCATCTGACGATTGTCGTTTTCAGGATAGTAGTGGTCCTAAGGCATAGGGTACCTAGTCTTAGGATAGTGGAGCTCAGTCAGCCCCACCTTATCCTCCTTGTCATTTTTGTGGGCAAATTCATTATGGTTATTATGAGAAAGGAAGTAATCAGTGTTATAATTATGGTCAGCTGGGCCAAATGCAGCGATATTGTCTTTCAACTAAGGTTGCAACTGGAGTTAATATAGTTTTGGTTGCAACATCTTCAGGTCCTGCACCAAAGGGTAGTACTTCTGGTACTAACAATGGTTGGATTTATCTCGATTCACTTGCTACCCGTCAATATTCTGAGCGTCTCCTAATATTGTTACTATTATGTTCCAGCTCTTTTTCTAAGATGCTTATTGTTTACTTGAATCGGGTTTTACCCTTTTTTATATGACCCCTCATGTGGCTGTGCATTTGGTTTTGGCTTTGAAAATATTTTCTACCCCTTTTCTCTGTCTACTCTGGTGGGTGATTCTATTATTTCTAGAAAAATCTATAGGGGTTGTAGGGTGTCTTATATTTAATAGAAATACATTTGAGGATTTGATAGAGTTGGATATGGTGGATTTCGATATGATCTTAGGGATGGATTGACTTCATTCTTGCTATGTTTCTCTAGATTGTAGGACCTAAAAGGTCAGTTTTCACTATCCTAATGAGCCGGTATTAGAATGGGAAGGGAGTTCCATGGTACCCAAAGTGAGGTTTATTTCTTATTTTAGAGCTCATAAATTAATTTCAGAAGGGTGTTTATATCACCTAGTTTAGTTTAATGATTCTTACTCTGAAAGTCTCTCTTTTCATTCTATCTCTGTGGTTAGCTAATTTGTTGAAGTTTTTCCCAATGATCTTCCTAGGATTCCTAAAGATTGAAAAATAGATTTGGGGATTGATCTTTTACTGGATACTCATCCTATTTTTATTCCTCTTGATAGAATAGTTGTGGCTGAATTAAATGAGCTAACGTAGTCATTAAAAGATCTACTTAATAAAGGGTCCATTCGCCCTAGTGTTTCTCCTTGGGGAACTTCGATGCTTTTCATGCAAAATAAGGATGTGTCTCTTCAGATGTGTATAGACTATCATCAGCTGAATAAGGTGATAGTGAAGAATAAGTATCCTCTTCCTAGGATTGATTATCTTTTCAATCAGCTTTAGGGTTCTAGATGTTTCTCCAAGATTGATCTCTGTTTGGGCTATCATCAATTAAACAATAGGTAGTTTGATATTCCCAAGAGTGCATTTTGAACCCTGTATAGTCACTACGAGTTTTTGGTTATATCATTTGGGCTGACTAATGCTCCAACTCGTTCATAGATCTTATGAATGAGGTTTTCAGGCAGTTTTTGGATTTATTTATTATAGTTTTCATTGATGACATCTTGGTATACTCTAAGAGTGAGGAGGAACATGCCAATCACCTCCGAATTGTATTGCAGACTCTTAAGGATCAAAAGTTGTATGCAAAATTTTCTAAGTGTATGTTTTGGTTCAAGCTGTGACATTTATTGGGAATGTTGTTCTAGTGAAGGGATCAAGGTGGATCCACAGAAAATTAAGCTAGTTAAGAAATAGCCCAGACCTACGACTCCAACCGACATTAGAAGCTTCTTGGGTTTGGCTAAGTATTACAAGAGATTTATGGAAATTTTCTCTTCTATTATTGATCCATTGATGAAGTTAACCCCGAAAAAGGTTAAGTTTCTGTAGTTCGATGCTTGTGAGGTTAGTTTTGAGAAGTTGAAGAATAAGTTGACTTTAGCACCATTTTGACCCTACCTGAGGGTACTGATGGTTTTGTTGTGTTTTACGATGCTCGTATGGTACTGGATTGTATCTTGATGCAACGTGGTAAGGTTGTGACTTATGCTTCCAGGAAACTTTAGGTTCATGATTGGAACTACCGGCTCATGATCTAGAGTTGGAGGTTGTAGATTTTACTTTGAAAATTTGACACCATTATTTGTATGGAGTGCATGAAGACATCTATTTAGATCATAAGATCTTATAGTATGTGTTCATGCAGAAGGAGTTGAACCTCAAGCAGTGGAGGTGGCTTAAATTGCATAAGGATTACAATATTAGCCTTTACTACCATCTAGGTAAGGCTAATATTATTGTTGATGCTCTTAGCAGGTTGGTTATGTGGAACTTATCCCATGTTGATGATGAGAAAAAAGGATTAGTGAAGAATATTCACAAATTGGCTAACTTGGATGCTTATCTTTTGGACTCTAAGAATGGAGGATTTATTATTTAGAAAGTGGTCAAATCATCTCTTAGGGTTGAGGTAAAGGAGACACGGGCTTTGAATCCCATACTGTTACAGATTAAGGATGATATGAGTCAACAAAAGGTTATGGTATTTGAAATTGGGGAAGAAGGTATTCTGAGGTACCTAGGTAGGCTGTATGTTCCTGATATTGATGGGCTGCAGGAAAGGATTTTGACTGAGGCTCATGAATCCAGGTATACAGTTCATCCAGGTTCAACGAAGATGTATCATGACTTGAAGAAAATCTACTTATGAAATAATATGAAGCGCGATGTGGCAAACTTTATTGCCAAATGTATGGTTTGTTAGCAAGTTAAGATTAAACACTTGAGGCCTGGTGGCATGTCTCAAGAGATAGAGTTGTGTTGGCTTCGAAATCAAGAGGGCGTCATGCGAAAACTTATAGTTTGCAAACCATGGAGATAATAAATCAGATGATAAATAAAATAATACAAAAAACATAAAATTATTATATGGTTTGTCCAATTGTCCTACATATAAAATCTAATATTAAAAAGCATAAAAAATTAATTGAGAGAAAATCTCCCGCTAAACAAAAACCTTAAAATGACTACATTGTGGATACTATTGTGTTTTAGTATGAGAAGAGGGTCTTCTATTTATAGATGTCCAACCTTTCCTCCAAGAAAGAGGTTAACCAAATATGGTAAAGTTTTATAATTTCCATATAGGAAAAGTAAAAGTAATTATGGTACTACTGTTATTTTACTTTCAAGAAAAGTAAAACTTAAACTTGATAAGAAATCAGGGCAACAACCCTAGCAAATATCTCCTTTTTGGCTTGATTTTCTGGCGAAATATTCTGCCTTCTCCATATCTTTGATTTTGTTCTTCACATAGTCTTCATCACTGCTGCTTGGCATGGTTAAGATAGAGCTTTTGGGTTAAAAGTATATGAGCCCTTTTCGGGTTAAAAATATTGGAGCCCTTGGTAGGGTTAAAACTGAGATTTATTTTCAACTATATAACAACAGGACTGTTGGAAATATGATTGACCATTATCTCTATATGTAGTTTTTTTTTACAAGAAAATCTTCATCATCACCAAGTTGGTTGCAACTTAAATCTTAACATGTATTCAATTTGAACCATCGAATCTTTGAACCATAGGCTCTGATACCAGTTATTGGGTTCGAATAGAAAGGGCGTCATGCGAAAACATAGAGTTTGAAACCATGGAGATGATAAACCAGATGATAAATAAAATAATACAAAAAGCATAAAATTATTATATGGTTTGACCAATTGTCCAACATATAAAACCTAATATTAAAAAGTATAAAAAACTAATTGAGAGAAAATCTCCCTTTAAACAAGAATCTTAAAACGACTATATTGTAGATACTATTGTATTTTGGTATGAGAAGGGGGTCTTCAATTTATAGATTTCCAACCTTTCCTCCAAGAAAGAGGTTAACCAAATATGGTAAAGTTTCATATTTTTCTTTTAAGAAAAGTAAAAGTAATTATGGTATTACTTTTATTTTACTTTCAAGAAAAATAAAACTTAAACTTGATAAGCAAATCAGGGCAAAAATCCTAAGAAGTTGACCATGTAGAAGTGGGAGAAAATCAATATGGATTTCATTACATGTCTTTTGCAGTCTCACAATTAGAATGATTCTATTTGGGTCATTGTGGACAATCATCTGATTTGTATAGCTATCTAATACCGTGAGTATTTAATTCTGGTTGGTATGTGATTTTGCACGATAAATGATATATCATGTTTAAGCATATTATTAAAAGTAGATAATTTCTATCCCTCTTCTCACTTCTTGTCTTCTATGTTTCATATGCACCACCTAATTTCGTTTCAACAAGATGATAATTGTTTAAATCATTGCTTGGGTTGACCGCCAAAGTCATTTTTAATTCCTTTATGATTGTGTTTTCAAGTGAGATAGTATAATCTTGAATTTTATGAATTTCTAGATAATGTGAGATGAGAAAATCATATTTGATATCTTCTAATTCTTTCTCCTCTAAATAGTTGCAACAACCTTAATGGGACCTCTTTTGTTCAACGTGTAAAGAGACTTAAGAATTTTTTTATGCGCCTGTAGATTTATTAAAATGAAGTACTACTTTGTAGAAAATTATGAATATTTTAATATGTGTAAATGACATGCACCTCATTTTCCCAATTAGTAAATCATTCATTAGTCGTTTTCTTGGGTATTTAAAATTTTTCACTTGTTGATTGTTTGGGTCCATTGTGCTTTAATGTTTTCACTATACAGTAGTTAGCCTCATTTTGCAATTACATGATTTTGTGATTTGTCTGATCCCTAATGGTGCTTCACCTTTTTTCCCGTTTCGTTGGCTAGTTAGTTAACATGTTTATTTAAAAAAAAGAGTTTTAATAGGTAGAATTATTTCTTCCCTTTACTAACTCCTTATCTCTTCTTATCTTTACATGAACTCTTCTGGATGAGTCCAATGGGAATCCTCATATCCTTGTATTCGAAGGCCGTTGAGTCGAGCCTCATTAAAGTCCAAAATTGAACTCATATACACAGGATAGCACCAGCATACAAGCTGGTGTACACTGATATACATCGCGTATATATGAAAAACAGTAGTTGCATAATATCACACGATTTATGCTGAAAGTGGAGGGGAAATAAGCAGTCTTCATCACTGATATACACTGCATATGCAGTGATATACACAAAAATGTTGAGACTTAAGCTGTTGATAATCAGCTGGCATACACTTCAGAAAATGGACCCAAAGTCCATAATTCAAAGCCACCGAAAAACTATCTTTGTTGATGGGCCACTAAGGGCCCAATTTCAGTTCTTGTATTATTTTTGTACGTTGTATTGCTTATTTGTATCAATTAACTTTTTAATCAATTAACCTAGACAAATTCCCTGAAGGGTTGCCATTTTACTTTATCTTAGTTTTCTTTTTACGTAATTCATAATTTTTTCACCTAATTTATATTGTCTAAAATGGATTAATTGATTCCTTCGATTTTCTCCTTAAAATAAGTCTTTTAAAGATTAAGTATTTTATTCCAAAATGACACTCATTATGTTCATTTAACTAATAGTCTATTTGGGATAATGTAACTTTCTTTAAATTCAAGAAACTAATTTTTGTTTTTTTTTTGTAGATTTTGACTTTTCATGATTAATAAGCACTTTTAATTTGACACTCTTTTGGCATTTCTTCCAAAAGAATTTTCTATAACATAATCGAGTTTTCTATAATAATTAATAATAAGAAAACAATTTGATAATCTCCTTCTCCTACAAATGCAGAATTCATTTTTCTCTTAAGTCCGAAAAGTTGCAATATAGTTTAATTCAAGTAGAATATTTCTCGTACGAATAAATAAATGTCATTTTAAATATTTAAATAGATAATTTTAATATTTTCTATAAATCAAGTCTTTGCAAAACTATCCACTTTTATTTAGTCAAGTTAGTTCTTTTCGGTAAACCATTTAAATGGACGCTCCTAAGTGCCTTAAAAACCTTCTTAGGACGTTAATTGAACCCTTACTCAGTTTCTCTAGTTTTAAAAGTTCATTTCTGTTTTTGAACCTTTGAAACTCTTTTAAGTTTTTTCTTGATTTTTTCTATAAAAATCAAATGGCGACTCTATGAATTTCTTGAAACTATTTCAGAATTTCCTTGAATCTTTTGAAATAGTTTTAAGAAGTCAAAACCAAACTATTTACCCGCCAAAAGAAATCTGAAAAGGCTAAAACAGAAATGGCGACTCTGCCGGGGATTCAACTAGATTCTGACCAATTATTTAAACTAACTTGTTTGACTAATTATTTGGATTTGTAATACTTGAATTGTTTGTTGTTTATGTGTTTAAATTTTCATAAAATTTAAATTGTTGCATTTCATGGCATACTTCACCTTTTGAATATATAAACTGTTTTGAGATTTCGCGGATGTCCCGACCTCTATTTATTAATTTTAAATGAAGTGTTAGAAATACGATAGTTTATTGGCATGTTAGGCGTCCGATGACTGTTCGTGTTTTCAAACTCGAATTGTCCACTTTGGAACCTGGTCAAAGCTCACTCTACATACCCAGGATAGAGTGAAACCAAAATATTTTTTAGGCATGAGCCTAGGATGGACCAATACCTGAGAGGGTATCGGGCCCATTAGAAAAATTCACCTTACGTCTATTGACAATGAGTTAATAACAGATGATAATTCTTTATGTATTTTAATTGAATAATGTAATGCCGGATGGTACGGACGATCGTCCCTTGGGATACATTTGGGGGCAACGAAATATATTAGAAACGACATGTATATCCTTTAAATGTTAGGCCTACCTTTGGCTTAAAAGGTCCCATGTATGCGAGGACGCGTAATAATTGTTTATGTGCTAATGAGTTTTATTGTTTTGATTTGTCTATATTTACTTGATCTGTGTATTTAAATAATAAATCTTTGTATTTCAATAAGAGTAGTCCATTATTCTATTTCAAAATCTTAGATCATTAATAGGCATATAAGACTCAAAATTTAAATCCTTCCAAAATACCCTTGGAAGTCCGTCGATAAAATTCCTTCCAATTTACCCCATGTTTTATTCAAAATTACATTAGGTCATTGTCCAATTCATATTGACCACATTGCTCTTAGAATTTATTTCTCTCGCACTTAATTATAATTAGAGCTATCCAGATGTTCTATTAATGGAAAGACTATGTTGTCTTCAAAAAAGCTTTCCGAATAAACCTTTTAGAATATTTATTCGTAAACACCATTTTCTCCTAATCAATTTGTTCATTCTAATTTAAAATTCATCAAATGGTCAAAGTTCTGATCATTCAGTCACTTTTTCAAAGCATCCTATTCTTCAATTCTAGACTAGTCTTTTTGAAACCAAATATATGTCATTTGTTTCGTATATTATTTTTGTTAATTATTATAATCACAAACTATCTTTTTACCCTTTTAGTGTTTTTCTTTCCCTTTAGAGAGAGGCTGATTTGTGTTGGTAGTTAAAGTTGCCCGCTTCACAAATATAAAGAGTAATTGCTGGGAAAACATTAGTATTTCACACAGTCTAAGGTCAAGAAAACAACTACAGATCTGTCAGTTTTTGTTTGGGCTAATAAAAGGACTCGTTCAACTATGGATCCTAGTTTGATTAGCACAAATTTTCATTTGAGTCAATTCCACCTTCTCTGTGGCAATGGACCCGAATGCCTCAATAGGAAGAAAAATAACCTCAAAGCTTGTTGGAGGTTTGGAGAAACAAATTGTCGAGCTAGGCTCATGGTGATGCAAAATAGAACACCTTCTCAAACTCCTACAAACATGACTCTGCCTCCTGATGCTCGACAAAAGGGGCGTATGTTTCCAACGTCAGAAGGAGCTAATCGGGAAGGTCATTTTGCTCATGCTCCTCAAAATACCTATTTTGTGTATATATTTGCTCCTCCAAACATTCAGAACATATCTTTGTCACACCATTCTCTATCAGTGTATACCTATACTACAACTCCACCAGTAATAGTAACTCAAGGGTTATACCACTTAGATGCTAATCATTATATTGAGACAGAAAATGATCCAAGGATGTACGCTGATGAGATAGTGAATAGAAAGATCAAGGCCTTCGAAGATGCAATGAGGAGTCTTCGGGGAAATGGGAATAACCAAAGTGTCAAATATGAAGAGTTGTGTGAATTTCCCAAGATCGAGTTGCCTACTGTTTATATGATCCCAAAATTTGAAAAGTTTGATGGGTCCAAAAATCCTTTCTTCCATTTGAAAACTTCTTGTGAAAAGTTGATTGGTGTAGTCATGAATGAAGGAATATGAGTCAAGCTATTTAGTCAAAGTTTGAGTAAAAATGCTCTAGAATGGTACGCTAAGCAAGATGTGACTAAGTGGCGCACTTGGGATGACTTGACAAATGCTTTTGTAGATTTTTACTAGTTTAATGTCGATATCATTTCTGATAGGATCTCTATCACAAAGATAAGGCAGAAATCAAATAAAATTTTTCGTGAATATTCCATACGCTGGAGTGGAGAAGCAAACAGGGTGCAACCCCCTATGAAAAAAGCTGAAATGATCAATTACTTTATCCATGCACTAAATCCAGAATATTTTAATCTCATGGTAATAATGGATGGAAAAATATTTCCAACTAAGGTGATAACGCTTGAAGAAGTTCCAACTAATGTTAACAACAATCCATTGCCCAATCACAAGAAGTAGTCATTGGCACCATCAATCAGAAGAAGCATGAATTTTCCTCAAAAGGTGCTTTTTGGCGTCCTTTTATCATGCATTTGGAAGTTATTGTTTCTTTTATAGAAATCATACTTTCTCATTTTATTTTCTTGCAATTTCATTCTGTATGGTTTGATTTCCTTGTAATCGCACTGTATGGTTTGATTTTCTTATAATCGCACCTTATGATTTAATTTTTTTGCAATTGCATCCTTTTAGTTGTAATGAACTACGTTCGACCTGATTTTTCTTGTGGAATACGTAGGCGGTCTGTATTATCTTTGGTCACGTTATCAATAGTATCAAATATCTTATTTGATTATATGAACTACGTTTGACTTGAATTTCCAAGAATGGAATATGTAGGTGGCTTATGTCGGCTTCGGTCAACCCCTTAGAAAATTTATTCTTTCATTGTATCCACAAGCTACGTTTGACCCCAAAAGGGGTACGTAGGTGGCTTATGTCGGCTTCAGTCAATTCCTTAGAAGATTTATCTTTCGATTTTATATTGGAACTACCTTTCGAACCTCAATGAAATATGTAGGTGCCATACTAGCTTGGTCATATTTCCTGTAACATTTTCATAGAACTATGACAAATTTTTTAGAGAAGACCTCAAAAGTTTATCAAAAGAATCCTTTCCCAAGTTAAATGAAGATGACATTGAAGCATGTAACTGGGGCAGAAATTTTTGAGGTCTCAAAATTTTCACAAAACTTGATGTTGGCTACAAATTTAAAAATTAGACATTGTTAAAATCGGAGCACAATATTTGAAGTTCTCTATGCTTAAAGTAGGAGATGTCAAAACAACTTAAGTAATTTGCATGCTCATAAATGTCACAAGATATAACAAAGTTCGGGGGTTATATGTTATAAACCAGGGCAAAATTTTCGAGAAAATCCTAAAAAATTTCACAAAAGTTGTACTTCGAGATCAGAAAAGTTTGCAAATCAATGATCAACAAGATACATCAGGAGATCAAGACCATACAAACACAGTTAGTCTCTCAAAACTAAGAATTTTTCTTTGGATACAGGAATAGTGAAGTCACAAAGTTGACACTGTTAAGCATGACAAAGGGCATTATCAGATTCACTGTGGTCTTGCCATAATAATCAAGAAAACTTCCCTCCTTTATTTTTCTCTTGATTTATGCTTCTATTACTTTGTTATGATCTTTATCACTTTCTCTGATTTTATAGGGAAATGATCCGGCATAACGACGAAGATGTAGAGATATTATCCTAACTACTATCTCCAAATCATCATGAGTCAAATAACTTCATCTTTATTTTTAGACTTTACCTGGCTTGGTTATAACAAGTTGATGCATTATTATTGTGTGTTGTTTAAGTTATACAGGTGACGTCATGCAAGATCACCTCTAAGAAAGAATACAAAAGTATCTTCTTAAAGTTTCAGGATCCAATCCAGAATCTCAAGATATGCACAAGTCCTTTGAAGGACTCCTGATTCAAAGGATGAAGTTCATTATATTTGGGTCGTCCGCCCTTTCAAAAGGACACATCTTATTTAGTTCAACCACCCTTTCTAAAGGACATATTTTATTATATTTGGGCCATCACCGCATTCAAAGTGATATGTTATATTAAAGATAAGTTGTCCTTCTTTTAATGAGACACGTTGGGCTGTCACCTCATTCAAAGTGGCATGTTATATTCAATACCGGTTGTCCGCCTTTCAATGAGACATATTGGGCTATCACCCCCATTTAGAGTGACTTGTTATATTCAATATTGGTCGTTTTCCTTTCGATGAGACATATTGGTTGTCACCTCCATTTCAAGTGACATGCTATATTCAAGATAGGTCATCCGCATTTTAATGAGACATATTAGGCCGTCATCCCATTTAAAGTGACACGTTACATCCAAAATAGGCTGTCTTTCTTTTAATGAGACACATTGAGACATCATATTTTTCAAAGTGACACGTTACATCCAAGATAGGTTGTCAGCCTTTCAATGAGACACATTGGGCCGTCATCCTATTTAAAGTGACACGTTACATCCAAGATAGGTTATCCGCTTTTCAATAAGACACATTGGGCCATGATCCCATTCAAAGTGACATGTTACATCCAAGATTAGTCATCTGCCTTTCAATGAGATACCTTAGATCATTACCCTATTTAAAGTGACATATTACATTCAAAGTAGGTTGTTTGCCTTTCAATGAGACACGTTGGACCTTGGCTCCGTTCAAAGTGTTATGTAAATTAGTTTATCAACTATCTCAGCATAACATGTTCAAACAGGTTTGCACCAATTTATATTTGCGTGTGTTACATTTACAACTAATTATTTATTTTAGTTGTTGTCAAGAGCATCCAAAGGATGAAATTCTCAAATCAAAACCATAGGTATGGACGACTCCAAAAAGAACGCAGCACAACGTGGATTTTTTTCTTAGCAACAAACTGAGACATAGACTGAAGAGGAATTTCAAACTCTTTAGATGCGAGATAAAGAACGACTTCCACCACTATCAAACCACACCCCCATTAGAAGACATGTGGGATATTTTGGGATATTTAGGTTTCAGTTTCACTTCTAAGATACTGGAAGTAACCTTTTTTGTCCTTCTAATTTGGGTGACAATGCATTCAGAGTTTTGATAATTATGCCTAGGTAATTCTTATCTATGGATGTGAAGAATCTCATATTCATGGTTAAGAGGTTACAAGCTTTTTTTTATTAACTCAATCGACTTGTCACTTATTCCGAGCCAAATATCGTCTAAAATAAAAGACTATTTTTTCTACCGATCTAGTTGAACTGCAAATAGTCTGATTTCCTGAATCATTAGGATATGTAGGCTAGGTTCTATGTAGAGAACTTGACTTTATTCCAACCTTCTCTCAATCCTCTTATTCCCTAGCTTTTTTATTTCACCAAAATTTGAAATTCGAAATAGCTTGTGAATTCTTTGAAAAATTATGCTTTAAAATCAAGCTTATGAACTACAAAGGGCCTAAATTCTAATGTAACCTGAGATATGTAGGAAACTCGATACCGAGGCCTAGCCCTAACTCCATGAAACTCGTGCGAAAATCAACCCATTTTAAGAAGTGAATTTGTGGTCAAAAAAATTAGGAAAATCAAACTATCTTTGCCCAGGGTTACTTGCATCCACCTTACCCAAAGGGAAGAGGCAGTTGTTGACACCTAAACTTTATCCTCCACGACTAAGTTTAATCCTGAGTTTCTTCGATTTTAAATAAAATTACGATATTTATTTTATTTGGATAAAACTTTTCAAAATATTTACGTACATAATTTTATTATTTTAAGGAGCGAGTATATATTCTCGTATTTTTATGAGATTGCATAATTTTGTTACTTAAATGATTATTTCTATGAAAAAATTAAATTTTA
Source organism: Capsicum annuum (assembly GCF_002878395.1). Classification (NCBI taxonomy): domain Eukaryota; kingdom Viridiplantae; phylum Streptophyta; class Magnoliopsida; order Solanales; family Solanaceae; genus Capsicum; species Capsicum annuum. The sequence continues at coordinate 129,743,627 of NC_061115.1, forward strand.
ATTAAGGACTATGTTAAAAATTAATTCAAATGGGTAAAGTAATAATTTAAATATAATTTATTCTCAAAAATATTTTATTTGAAAAATATGTGTTTGATTTTACTAAATTAAGAAATGTGGGATTAAATTAGTTGATAATTCATTTCAAATTTTTGATTTAATTTATTAAATTTTAGTTTAATAGAAATCAACTTGCCCACAATTGCAATGCAATTGGCCAATTGATTTTCAACATGATTATAATTTAAACAAAATTAACTCAAATTTCAACCTACGGCTATTTATTGAATAGTCTAATGCCCATCCCTTTTTATTCCATTAATAAAACCAACCCATTTCCCTTTGAACATTGGGCCAACTGCCCAAGATCAGCCGGCCCACACCCCTCTTACATCACCCCAACAACCCAATAACCCTTCCCCTTCCTTAACCCACAACCAGCCTAAAGCAACGATTAACAATACAGACCAGCAGCCCAATACCAGTCCACCCCGACCCACCTCTCTTTCTCACATTTCAATCCCAAAACCAGCCCAACATTCCACTCCAGCACCCCCAGCGAACTCCATATGCCTTTGCCAGGATTCTCTCCCTTACCTTATCTGATTTAAAACATCAACAGCATCGACCACAACAACGTCCACAATGATTTACACCAACAACGGCCATAAACAAACACCGTATCAACTCCAACAACACTTCAACGACAACAACCCTGTAGTCAAACTAGCTCTTTCCATTTTTTTACCCTTTTACCCCTCCCGTATAGCAAAAATGGCTAAGAATTTCATAATCTTTCCCCTTTCTCAGAACATGTTCATCCATTTTTGGGTAAGGATATAATTCTTCTTTGTCTCACCATGGACTTGAATTTCTCAAAAAAATAGTTTCAAATTCAAATTTGAAGTCCATATTTTTTAAATTTGAAACCCCAATTCTTTTCCCTATAAATAAACATTAGAAGTTATAGGTGAAGGAGAGGATTTTCTAGGGGAAAAATTTGAGGGTTTTGGAGGTGCGCACCTCTAACCCTGCGTAACCTAGAATATTTCAGAACATTCTCAAAGTCTGTTCCAAATCGTTGGAATTCTATTAAAGAATTGAAAATCCGGTGGTGGAAGTTGCAACGTGATAAGCTCGTTTGTTTCGTTTGCTGCCTGGAGAAAGGTGAACACATCTTCTTTGTTTTAGTGAATTGTTCTCCATCTTCTTCTTAGACTTCTACGGTAATCGTAATTGCTGGGACTATTCGCTGTAGAAATCTAGGATTTCATTGTGTGTTTCTTGCTGTTTCAACAATATAAAATTCACTGTGATTAAGAATGAAGTGGTGTATATTGATTAAATCTTGAATGTCACGTTTTTGCCTTGTTTCCACTGTTTATACATCGTAGGTTATGTTTCAGGTTTTGTATATATAATGTAGAGTGCTTTGGTATGATATCCTAGTTGTTCCATCTTTTGTAAGTGGTGTTGTTGACTTCATATAGTCGACTGTGGTCTAGCCTTTATTATTGTTTCTGCTAAAAAAATGTGTATTCTGATAGCGAGTTTTCAGTTGATGAATTTGGTGGCTGGTGTTGTGATCTGTTGCTTGACCCTCACATCTGTACATATTAATCATGCACCTTTAGTGTTGAGGAAGGAAGCACAAACATAGTTGGACATGGTTCTTGTGGATATATTTGTAATTGTTGGGTTGTTGACGCACAACGCATGGTTGCCACAATTTTGATAGATGCAATATTTAATGAAGAAGTAAGCTTTACAATAGCTTAATTTTCACAAAAATGTCTTTTTAAGTTATATTAGTACATTCTATGAAAGCCAAGTCTTGAGCTTAATCTTGGTTTTGAAATTTTATAACTTTGTCGCCACTTTTTTGTTGTATAGCTATCTAACACCGTGAGTATTTGATTCTGGTTGGTATGTGTTTTACTTTATGCTCTAATGCTATTTATGCCCAAATATCTTTCTATAAATCAAGGCTTTCAAGTTGTTGACTATGCACGATAAATGATATATCATGTTTAAATATATTATTAAAAGTAGATAATTTCTATCCCTCTTCTCACTTCGCCTTCTTTATTTCGTATGCACCACCTAATTTAATTTCAACAGGACGATAATTGTTTAAATCATTGCTTGGATTGGCTGCCAAATTTATCTTTTTATTGCTTTATGATTGTGTTTTCAAGTGAGATAGTATAATCTTGAATTTTATGAATTCTAGATAATGTGAGATGAGAAAATCATATTTGATATCTTCTAATTCTTTCTCCTCTAAATAGTTGCAACAACCTAAATGGGACCTCCTTTATTCAACATGTAAAGAGACTTAAGAATTTTTTTATGCGCCTGTAGATTTATTAAAATGAAGTTCTACTTTGTAGAAAATTATGAGTATTTTAATATGTGTAAATGACATGCTCCTCATTTTTCCAGTTAGTATATCATTAATTAGTCGTTTGCTTGGGTATTTAAAATTTTTCACTTGTTGATTGTTTGGGGCCATTGTGCTTTAATGTTTTCACTATACAGTAGTTAGCCTCATTTTACAATTACATGATTTTGTCTAATCCCTAATGGTGCTTCACCTTTTTTCCTGTTTCGTTGGCTAGTTAAGCAACATGTTTATTGGAAAAAAAGAGTTTTAATAGGTAGGATTATTCCTTCCCTTTACCAACTCCTTATCTCTTTTTCTCTTTACATGAACTCTTTCGGATGAGTCCAATGGGACTCTCCATATCCTTGCATTCGAAAGCCGTTGAGTCGAGCCTCATTAAAGTCCAAAAGTAAACTGATATACACAGGATAGCACCAGTATACAAGCTGGTATACGCTGATATACAACATGTATACACAGAAAACAGTAGCTGCACATTATCACACAATTTATGATGAAAGTGGAGGGGAAATAAGCAGTCTTCGACGCTGATATACATTGAAAAAAAGTTGGGAGACTTAAGCTGTTGATATACAACTGGTATACACTTCACAAAATGGAACCAAAGTCCGTAATTTAAAGCCCAAAAAAAGAAGCAGCTTTGTTAATGGGCCACTAAGGGACCAGTTTCAATTCTTGTATTATTTTTTTAGCTTGTATTTCTTATTTGTATTAACTAGCTTTTTAATCAATTAACCTAGACAAATTCCCTAAAGTGTTGCCATTTTTATTGTCTTAGTTTTCTTTTTACTTAATTCATTATTTTTTTGCCTAATTTATATTGTCTAAAACAAATTAAATTGGTTCTTTTGATCTTCTCCTTAAATAAGTCTTTTAAAGATTAAGTATTTTATTTAAAAATGGCACTCGTTATGTTCATATAACTAATAGTCTATTTGGGTTAAAGTAACTTTCATCGAATTCAAGAAACTATTTTTTTTTGTAGATTTTATATTTTCATGATTAATAAGCACTTTTAATTTAACTCTCTTAGCATTTCTTCCAAAAGAATTTTCTATAACATAATCGACTCTTCTATAATAATTAATAATAAGAAAATAATTTCATTATCTCCTTCTCCTACAAACGCAAAATTCCTTTTCCTCGTAAGTTCAAAAAGTTGCAATTTAGTTTAATTCAAGTGGAATATTTCTCGTTTGAATAAATAAATGTCATTTTTAAATGTTTAAATAGATAATTTTAATATTTTCTATAAAATTAAGTCTTTGCAAAATTATCCACTTTTTAGTTAGTCAAGTTAGTTCTTTTTGGTAAATCGTTAAGCGTGCGCTCCTAAGTGCCTCAAAAACCTTCTTAGGGCGTTAATTGAATCCTTACCTAGTTTCTCTAGTTATAAAGGTTCATTTATGTTTTTAAACCTTTGAAACCCCTTTAAGTTTTTTCTTGATTTTTCCTATAAAAATCAAGTGGTGACTCTGTAAATTTCTTAAAATTATTTTAGAATTTCCTTGAATCCTTTGAAATAGTTTTAAGAGGTCAAAACCAAACCATTTTCTCACCAAAAGAAATTCGAAAAAAATAAAACACCAATGCATGACTGACGATGTGGATCCACAAGGTTGATGCCCCGAAGGACGAGGATGTCATGCCTAACTGACGGGGGACCCCTCATAATCTATGGTGGCATCGAAGGTTTGGAACTTAGGAACTGCTATTAAAGACTCATGCCTAATTGATGAGGGAGCCGCCATCCCTGTGTTCACTCAGTGCTAAGTCCTACTCCCAATTAAATGATACTGGTATTATTATTTATTTAACATGATATGGTACTGTACTGATAAATGCTCAGAATGAACATGGTAATTTGAATGTGATAATAAAATCATGGTCTGACTAACTTGCTACTTGAAAATAAAATTATGTAGAAACACATAGGTATCGGATGTTTATAACCCGCCAACACTAAATAATCACAAAAATACAATAATAATGCTTAAAATAGTAGTATGAAATCATAGTTCAAAGATCCAAAACATGAGACATTTCAATAGCCTGATAAATTACATAAATTTGGACATGGAGATGCTTTAAAATTAATAGGATAATAATTCCACATGATTTAGTTCATAACTTGATGACTTAACATATAGTCAATGGAGTATGACATGGAAAATGGAATTCAAAACATCAAATAGCTTGATTCACCTGGGAACACATGTTGACATTGCTTGAATTCACATAACTAAGGAAAAAATATGGATTAAAATTTATAAGTTGCATGGGTAATTTCATAAAATAGGATAAAATTCATACTTTTAAACCAAAAGAGGGTTTTGGGGCTCAACGGGTGGAAGGAACCCATTGATGAATACCTCACATTCCTCAACGATTATATTCTTGAAAAAGGCTTGAACTTGAGAACTTAAACTCTTGAATTCTTGGGAGGAGAATCTTGAATTCTTCCTTCTTGGAAAGGGGGAAGGGTTTCTACGTGAGTTATTTTGATGATAATGGGCAAATAATGCCTTTTTGGGGCTTTAATTCGTCACTTGGGTGCTTGGGGGCAAGGGGAAATGACTAAAACGCCCATTGGACTGTTACTTATGACTACAGAAAAAATATCCTCTACGTCGTGGAGTCTAACGCGGGCCTAAGGTACGTGTCACGTAGCTATCGCGGACCCTTACTGTTTCTCACAAAAGTGGTCATAACTCTTTGTCGAGTATCAGATTAAAGAGAAATTGGTATCGTTGGAAAGCTAATTCAATTATATATAATTTGGTGGGTCTTGAGATGCAAAATTCCATATATGTAAAAAGTTATACACGTTCAAAGTTGACCCTTGTAGAATCAAATACCAAAATTTGGTCGAATCAAAGGCTCTTAGCTCAATTTTGCTCTAAATGATTCATGTGAACATTTTTTACCTAATAAGCACTCTTCATACTAAGATAATGATCATGACAAATGTATTCAAATAAAAATCATGGGATTAGAGTTTACACACGCAGGAACGACAGTGCAATGTCTAGCCCAAAAGTGTGGGTGTTACACTTTAGGACAGACTGAGCTACATAGTCCAGGTTAATGATTTTAAAACTCTCATGTTCATGACCCTTACCCTATACTGACATCTTATATATGTATATACGAATATGTGCATGTGGTTTTGATTGATTTTTGATATGACATTATTTTATCACATTTCCTGAGTTACATTCAATGCTTATCCTATTGACCATCCTAGGATGATACATTATTTCATGATGTAGAGTCCGAAGATTTTTTTACTGCTCCTGTACATCATTGCGTGGATTAGCATATCTGTTGTAGTTACTGAGGAGTGCATTTCAGTGGTGATGAGGAAGATGCCAAAGGAGTTGAAGGACCCAAGTAGTTTCACCCTCATATACAATTTGGTGATAATGATATGGTCTATGCCCTTGAGTGATTTGGGGCAAGTATAAACTTAATGCCTGATTTTAGGTGTATTTATATGCCTAAGCACCATAACTTACCCATATTTTAGTTAAGTTTGGAGAACAAAGTGCCTAGTTTCTTATGTTTTACTCTACTTCTATGTGATTGAGCTAACCGATGTGATTAGCATGATTTCAGGTATTAAGGAGGTAGATGGAGACATAATGGGACTATGGAATGCGAATGATATATGACACAAGAGAGAGTAGCAGTTTGGATCAAATATGGCGCCTAGAAACTATGTCCAAGACTAATTGTCATTTATAATTAGTTTAGGGACTTGAAAGACAATTATGAGAGAAAAGATTATTAAAAATACTTGATGCTGAAAATTTATCACTATTCATTATTCTGTATCAGTTTTTGAAGAGGAAAAAGCGCGGCTTAGATTGGGAGAGAGAGAAAAATGTTTTTTTTCTCTTGTTTTCACTATTCGCACACCAAGATCATCTTCTAGTTTTTGGTATGATGAATATTTCTATTGTAACTCCCATTTTATTCATGAGTAGCTAAGTTTATTAGTTAGGGTTATGGAAGCCTTGTAACATACAATCTATTACTTTGGGTTTTTGACTCATCATGTATTGATCTGCTTATATCATACTCTCTTCGTTTATCTTGAATTCTCGTGGTTGCAAACATAGAGGATGTGCCTTAAAACTCAACTTGTTTGAGAAAGGTTGAGGTTCGGAAAAGAGAGTAGTGACAAGAAAATAGTATTTACAACCCCTATTTCATATGTTAATGCCTTAATAGGATTAACAACTTGGAGATTTCGTATTGTTTTTGTAAACACTTTTGATTCGAGAGAACTAAAGTGAATTAGTCCTTGATGGTTGAGAAACACTAGGATTATGTTATTAAATACAATATGTTTCTCTGTAAGCATGATACATGTATGAATTCGTAAAACCCATAGTTAGAAAGTATTGAAAACTACAAGGTGGACATAACCTTAGCTTGCTATTTCTCTGAATTCGAATACTACTACACATATCTTATCTTGTTAAACTGAAACCATTAATTTGTGAATTGAATCAAATTCCCCCTTTTTGTTTTATGGAAACGAATGATTAAAAGTCAACTAATCTACATACAACATAATTAGCACCATATTCTCTGTGGGATTCAACCCCAACCTAGTTGGGTTATATATTTGACAACGACCGCTTACACTTTCGTAAGAAAGTTATAATTTGGGCGTATCAATGCCCCCTATTGGTGTTCAATACTCTTGGTTTGGGGAATCTGAGATCATGTTCTGTGGTTCTTTAACTGGTGGATAGGACAAGAGTGCATAAAAAAATGAAACATTGAAGATGTACTTATTAAGGTTAGTAAGTTCATTAGTCCTGCTGATTTTATTGTTCTTGATTTTGATGCAGATGACAAGGTACCAATTATACTGGGACATCTATTCTTGGAAATGGGAGGAGCACTGGTTTATGTTAGAGAGGGCACTCTCAAAATGAGTCTGGACGATGAGGAGCTGATCTACCAAGTATACAAACCACTCAATCCTTGTTTACACTATAAGGATTTGTGCATGATCACAACTATGAAAGTAGATGAGTGTGGGGTGGTGGAATGAAACCACCAAAGACCTCTTTAAACTAGCTCATAGAGTTGCCCAAACTACCTCTTAAGCCTAAAGTTGAATAACTTATATGCCTGAAAAACCTATTGTTGAAAAAAAATCCAGACCTTGAGAGTACCCACTCAAGAGGTCAGAAAAGAGTGAGAAGATGGCCTCCAAGTAGGAGGAAAATAATGAAGAAGAATGGATGAAGAGTGGTGATGTGGGTCATGCCGCCTCATTAAATCAGGCGCTGCTTGGGAGACAACCCAAGTTAAGAGAGATATTTTACATTTTGTATTTTAGTTTTTATTTGACATAGTTTTTATTTTTGTTGAGTCACAAATTGAAGGAAAGTACAAGTACCAAAAATCTAAGCTAAGAAGCATGGAAAAGATTGGGTGTGGGGTCCACCAGACCTTATTAATGACTAAAGATGCTGCTAGCTAGGCCTATAGGCCTCAAGGAGTATTTCTATCTCTACTTTTGAGTTATAGTTTGGGGAAAAAGTATGTTTCTAAGTGTGTGGTAGGGAAAATTCCCATGGTTTAGGGTGAAGTGGTGCTATAGGCTCTTCATTCTTAGTTGTGTTTTTAGTTTTTAACTAAATTTGTAAAAATTAATAAAAAAAAATTTCTTTGTTTGTTTTGAGTTTTAGCTTTTGGTGTCAGTCAATACGTGCACACTTTATCCACCCCTTGGTTTTTCTTTTTCGATTCTTTTATGAGGGACGCTCATTGAACCTAGTATCCCTTTTTTGTTTTTAGGAGTAAATTTTAAAATTTGTGTTAAGAGTAAGTGAGAAGTTCTTGCTAGTGCTATGTGTGATTACATGATGTAAGTGGTCTCGAATGTGAAAGCATGTTGGTTGTGTTGAATGACTACGTTTGAGACTTCTAGGTTCATTTATATAAATCTTGTGAGATCTGGGCTTAATGTTGAATTCGTGCTATTACTTGGTTTAGAGTCAATAATGATCCTACTTAATTTGAGCATGTTCCATGTTTGATGTAGCCTTTTTGTAGATTCTTTATTGCATATTGATGTCTAGAACTTGCCCGATGCGTGTGCAAAGAGAAATAATAGGTGTTAGGTTTAGGAGATGATATAAGCATTTATTTAATAACCATGCTTCATACCCTCTATTGTTTACCCTTGTGCATAATCTTAGTTGATCCTATTGAGCCTTAGCCTATTTCTTTGGTAGCCTCAAATGTAGCATGTTCCCTTTCTTTGATTGATCGTAATTTGATTCAAAGCTCCTAAGTGCTTTAGTTGAGTAATTAATAAAGTTAAGGAGTGTGAAATTTAAGAAGGAAAGTGACCCGACCCGACCAACGGTCTCGTCGCAATGGGCATCCCAAGTCCAACCAGGACCGAGGACCACCCCCTGTTACCCAACCCAACCACCATTAGCATACCTTGAGTCGGTTGACTACCGAACATATAACAAGATAGCATAACTGGACAAGGACTGACTTTAGGATAGGTATATTCCTAGACCAACCCTACAAAGTTATCTCATCGCACCAACCGCGCCAACCATATCGAACCAAACCAATACCGAAACAAGGTCCATAAACCAAACCATAACCAAATAAGTTCCAAAACATAATATGATTAATATCAAAATGAAATACGATGGAACAGTAAGAAATTATGTCCAATGATGTCGGCCCCGAATCCAATGCCAATATTAACACCGACAATAATACCGATCTCGCCCATTCCAACCCATAGTAGTACCACAAATCCTCTAACTAAAAGATTAAGACTATCCGGTTAGGACATGCCTGATGAGTGGTGATTTTATCACTCATTTGCACTCAACTTTCATGCACACTACCAAGTTTTGTATAAATAAATAAGACATAATCGTGATTTAATGCACTAATATCCACATTTTGTAGGCATAGAGTTGGTGAGATAGAAAGATATGGATAGAAGCTAAAAGAGATCAAGTGAAAGTAAAAAAGTGCAGCTGAAGACCTGGAGCAATCATCAACCCCAGTTACCACGATCGCGGGCCAGCAGTTGTGGTCACGGTCAGTCAAGATAGGATATAAAATGCGATCGCGAAACCATACCATGGTCGCATTGGCCGTGGTCACAGACAACTTCATGCGATCGCAGCTAAGCAGGAATGTTACCCAGGGCGGTGTTGTAATTTCACTTGGCTGAATCCCAAACCTTATATAGGCAAAAACCCTTTCTTCTTTGGGTATTTCTTACCTCATAGATATTTTTGAATTGAAACAAGAAACTTAATTAGGCAAGATTGTAACTAATTTTGGAGACTTGAATTCTTAATGTTTTGTGAAGGATGGATGCTTTGGATAATTCTTATGGTATATATTCCTCTACTTTGTTCATGAGTAGCTAAGTAATTTAGTCTTTGGATTATGTTGAACTAAAATGTATTTGTGTGTGGGTGTTGATGTGTTTACATGATTTCTAGTTGTTGAGTATGGATTTCACCATTGCTTGAGTTTTATAGTTTGAATTTTGTGGGTGAAACTCCCAAATCTCCAAATGGGTTTGATGCGTGAAAACCCCAAACTCTAGAAAACCATCATCATCCTTAAAAGAGGGATGGGGGTGAACCCATGGGAACCCATAACATCCTTGAAAAAGGGATATAGGGGGACAAGGCAATGGTGGACACTTAAGAATGTTGTTTACTATCTTTTGCAATCTTAGAAATAAGTGTAAATAGAGCGTAAGTCATGTCATGGGAATTTTCTTTGAAATAAGGATGCCCGATTGAAGCATTGGGTGACTATGAATGACATACTTGTAAGGTGATCGAAAGAGCAAATGGATGAAATCTTTGAGGTTTAGTTGAAAAACTAGCTGCAACGACTTTCGACCTATCCTATATCTCACTCAATAACTAGATATCATGCTGAACCATCTCTAACCTACATACTTTATACCTTTAGGAAGACATAATCCTAAGATTCTCCCCAAACTTAATTTTTTAAACCAAAAGTATCATTATAGATTGTTATAACTCAAAATTTAATACAACCAAATCCCCCACTTTTATTATATGTTGTGTTTGCTCGCTTTCTGGGTATCTTTTTAGTAATTACCCATAGGATTTGAAATTTGCATTTCAATCCTTGTTGATTCGACCCCATTGTGAGTTGGGATATTTACAATGACCGCCTTACCCTTTAAACATAGGAGTAAGTTGAGCGTTATCAATGCCCCAACCATAGCTAAAACCAAAATTCAAAAATAAACCAAAATGTCCAAAAATGGCCATAATATGAAATGAAGCCTTCCAGAAAGATGGAAGCTCACCACTTCAATCTAATAGCTATCCTCGAGTCAATCATTATATAGAAGGTGTGGAATGGACGATTCCTGCATAGCGTGGGTTTACAGCCGGACGAAGACGAGTTAGCGAGTGATCCCTAAAATGAACTCAGGATAAGGATAAATAATGCCACCCATTAAAACCATCCATTTACACACAACCATACATATATAAAAATATAACCATGCTGGGAATGGGGACCGGGTTTAGCATGCCATTAAAACCTTTACCTGGGCTGTATAGCTCTACCATCCTAAACCACCTACGGGCTATATGGGTTTAGCTCCCCCTGCTGAAGGGCCCCAGTGCATGAAGCCACAGACTAGGGAATAGAAACCTGGGATGACTAGTACATCCCCCAAATATAAAGTGTGACACCATGCACATGATTAATAAGACCAACCTCACATCAGCAAATATGAGTTTCCAATTTTGGTCCCCCCCGGGACCTCCACCTTCCATGGTTTTGCTACACACTCCACCATTATTGCCCAATTAAAACTATTACCAAGAAACTAACTAATCCATTAAACATTTATTAACCAAGTACATTAATAATGGTACCGTCATACCAATTATACTTGCAAGTTTTGTCCATAGCCAACCAGTTATTGGTTTAAGGGATTCCATGTACCCTTCATGATTTCTAATTAACCATTACAATGGACACCAAGGCCTTTTCAATCCATTTAAAACCATTTAAACTATTCATACCATTTAGGGTTCCATTACCAAGTTTAAACCATACATAAGTTCCATTAAACCTAATATTATAATGAAAACATTGTTAAAGGCATTTTATCATATGCATTGGGGGCATTGTATTTCCAAAATCAAAGAACATTACCCAAGAACCATTCCCATGCAACCAATTATCCAAAACCACCATTAATGCATATAAAAACATAATTAAAACATGGAAAAACCATAACCAAGCATTTATAACCAAAACCCCCAAATCATATTTAAAAATACAAAATCATACAACATTCAAAGTATAAAAACAATGTATAAAACCATGCCTTTGATTGGAACTAACAATGAGGGAAGAGAACATGCCTTAATTGAAAAAGTAGACGGAGAGAAACCAGCAATAAGATACCTAAATTAGTCCTCTAGTTGAAACCCTAGCTTTCTTGTCCAATAGCTTTTGAGAGAATTATTGAGTGTTTTGGATGAGTTTATAAGTCTTAATAAATAGAATAATAGGGTAAATAGGCTCCCAAGAGAGTTAGAAGTCGTGGGACCTTATTAGAGTAAGTGGGGAAATGTCCAGAGTACCCCAACTTAAGTTGCACAAAATCCTATCGCAGGGGTACGATTGACCCTCACGAGTCGTGCCCTTCGATACGAGTGGTACCCTCCACTCGTATCCTAAGCCTCAATCCTTGGACCCAACATATTCCAGTATATGACTTATTCTATCCAAGTCGTATTGACAACAGATGATTCGTACCCTTCACCCGTATCCTTGTCAAGATAGAAACACAAATGGTTTGAACACTGCCTACCATACGAGTCCTGGGTACAACTCGTACCCTAGCTTACTACTCCTGGTAAGCCACTCTTACTCAGATCCAACTTAAGTTGTCAAGTCTAAGGTTAAGTGAAGAAACTAAATGGTCTGTATCTAACCATGCGACTCATACCACCAAGTCATACCCATTCTAGTGACCAAAATTCATTCCACCAACCAATAATAATCAGCATACGATGGACCATACCATTCATACCCCAATATATGGCTAATACCTATGAGTCGTATTGGTTTCAGAAATCAATATTTTAGATAATTTTCTAAGGTCCAAAAACCAGGGTATTTCTGAAAGAGGTGAAAGAGAAGTCCTAAAGTAGTAGCTAGTGGTGTTGAAAAAGCTTATATATAGTGATTGAGAGTAATATAATGAAGAGAGAAAGATTGAATCATGTATTGATTAAGAATACTCCCTCCTTACTATATGTGAACTATCTTAAAGAGATGGAAAAAAGCAAAAGAGATTTGTAAAGGTAGAGGTTGTGAAAGTTTGGTTGTTAAGAAAAAATTCTATGTTATGTGTGATGTATTAAAGCGCTTAGGGAAGATAGTCACTATTACTAGCAAAAATAGTTCCTACTCATCCCTTAACCTACATTACAACCATTTAAGTCCTATTTAATTTTAAGTGTTAACATTCTGGTATTAGTAGAGTACTACATTAAGGAAAAACCTATGGTTCTTCTTATGTACCATATGAATTCTTTGTGAGAGTGAGTGTAATTTGATTCTAATACCCGTTCTTGTATTCTTATGGTAATTTGCATCTCTGTGAGTGAATATGGGTAAATCTCTCTTGTGGTGAGGGCACATATTTGGTGATATTCAGGTGATTCATAAGATCTCTTTGATTAGGTAATATGCATGAGTTTTCCAACTTGGTGGATTCAATTCTTGAGGATAAAGTATTTCAAAGTAGTTCTCATGAGTTTTAAGTGTATTAAGGCATGCTGAGTGTAGAACTTGCAAGTTGTGCAGTCATTGAAGTTCTACCTTGAGTGTATTTCTTCTAGTAGTAATATTGGTGTCTTTCGTAAGTGAGGCTTAATATGAATAGTTGTTCAAGAATGAATAAGTCTTTAAGTATGGGGTGATAATCTTAGGTGGATTTATGCATCTAAGTGTTATAATCTATTCCTGTTTAGCTTAGTTTAGAGGACTCTCGTGTGCATGATGAGAGAATATTCATATAAATATTAATCTAGTTGTTAAATTACACATTTATAAAGTTTATGGTGTGTTAAAAATAAGTTTGGAATCAAAATTTTCAATTAGAGTTTAAACGAGGAAGCTAGTGTTCTTAGCTTGAGCTATGTATGTTCTAGTTTATCTTGTTTGATTCTATCATGTGTTTTAATTTGTAATTCATGGTGTCTGATGATATAGTGTCACAACCCAAACCAGGGTCTATCTATAATGGGCATCTCAAGTCCCACTTAGATCAGAGACCACCCCCCTGCTCCTAACCAAGTGAACAAAACATCCCTAAGGTTGGATAAATTCCGAACATATAACAAGATAGCATAAGAATAAGCTTAATGATATTTAGATCATGTATATAACCGACAATTGATAACCGGCCAAATAACCTACCAACATTACCAAAGTTCAATACAATCCAACAAAGTCTTCTAACAAAAGAATAAAAAACCAGTCTTGGTTGGGACATGTCCCCAACTCTAACAATGATAATGATAATTTTAATGATAATGAAAACTCTCAATTATAATATAAGATAATAACTAATGAAATGTCTAAGCCTTTTAGATAATAGAGGCTCACCATTTCACCACAACAAATCGATAAACTGAGCCAATCTACCTAACACTGCACAGGAAAAATAGAAGTATCTCCAGTGCTTGCCTCACATAGGGATATAGTGTTCAGAGATGGTTAGTGGGTGAACACTAGAATATAACTCAAGGATAAGGATAACATAATATTATGATCAATAGTTCAAAATAATTCAAAACCAACGCACATGATCAAATGCATATGTATATATATCACATATCTGGATAGGGAATAAGGCTTAACATGAACTTTGAAAACTTTATCCTGGACTGTGTATCTCAACTATCATAACATAAGAAGGCACCAACAGGCTATATGGGCCTAGTTCTCCCCCAGCTGGTAGGGCCCCAGTGCGTGTGGCCGCAAGAACTAGAGGGTATACATATACAATATAAAGGACTCGAACCTCCTAACATATCAAGGTAACACAAATACCAAATAATTTAGTATAATGTGGGGGACTCGAACCTCCCAATCATATGATAATAATAAGGGGGACTCAAACCACCAGGTCATTTAGACCCCCGCATCGGGAATTGTGGTTTCAAGTGTTGGCCCCTCGGAACCTCTACTTTCACGACTTAGATATACAACCCTTTTTAAATACTAATTAAAATAATTATCACACATTTCTGTCCATTGAACTATGACATACATTTAGGAATACATTATTGGTTTCGTCATACCAACTACACTTGCAAGGTAACATCAATCATGCCTAACCAATTATCATCACTTGGGGGAATTCGCGATCTCCTATGTTCAATTCAAAAATCATTATGCTTCATTAGTTTTTCAGCTTTGGCAATACTACTAGAATTTGAGAGCCTAACTTGGTTACTTGTTCTATCATCTCCCCATTAGCTTTAAGCTGCCATTCTAAGTCTGTGGACCTTTTTTAATAAACTCTAAATTAAACTGCAAAAACTGTACTCTGGAGTCTGAGATATAACAATACACAAATAATAAGCATACCTTGAAGGACTACACCTGAAAGTGTAAAACCCGTTGCTCATACTCCCTTCTGAGATACAACCCTTAACTTTCTATATCCCTAATCGTCACCGTACAATAACTTAAACACTGACTAACTTAGAATTTTCAGGAGTATCACCCTACCATGAGTTCATACCATCTGGAGCTTCAACTATTGTTTCTATTAGCTTAGTCTTCAAAGATTCAAAATTAGATTCTAACACTTAAATGGATTGCCCCAAACTTTTAGTGAACTATACTAACCTCCTCCATAGCCTACTAATATCACATCTATAAAATGATATCTTTCTTTAACCATGAGAATTACCATTTCACCAACTTACCCAATATCAACATCCTATAGCCCATAACTTAGCTAGTAAAAACGTCAATTACTATATTACTATCCCCATTCGAACTTATCAACTCAAGGGTACTATCTAAGCTCACACACTTTAAAAAATTATAAATACTACTATCCCATATCACCTTGGGAACACCTTTGAATCACACCCATACCATCATGCTTTATTTCAAATTAATAAACTTAAATTCCTGCATATATTGCTTCAAGCCTACTAATCCAGCTTCATACAATTATCCCCATGGACACATAATCTGCTCAATTTAGATAACACAATCCGCACTTCACTGTTGCTAAATTTTTTGGTTCATACTTCTAACTCTAGATCATATGAAATCATAGGATTCTGTGAATAGATCTGCGGGCACATCTGACTTTGGCTTAGTGCATAATTTTTCATGATCATGAATAAAATATTTCATACTTCATAACTTAAAGCACTGATGGGATATTTTTGAGCCTGTATGTAATCCCATAACTGTCTATGGGGACTGTCTGAGAAAAATCTATTTGTAGGGATTTAACCTTCACTGTTTTTGTTAACTTAAAATAAGGTATAGTTGACATGAATGGATGATGATGAGAATCTACATGAGTTTTTTTAGAGAACCTTTCTATAGAACAATCTGAGAAATGAAAGAAGGGAAATATTTCCTAAAATATCTCGTAGCCTCTTATCCATTAGTGTGGCGCGCTTCACACCTATGCACAAGACTCTACTCGATGCGGCCTTCAGACTTTCTAGGACACTCTAAAACCTTAGTTTCTGATATCATGTTTTTTCATGACCCGAGGCTACCCCCTAGTTATGACAACGGTGCTTACATTTATAAATGACCATAAGCTAACCCATGGGCTGGTGCCTACTGTGAGAACTGAGTAAACTGATAATAAACAACATATGCAGAACAACAACTGAGAATGCCATAATGTTTTAAATCCTAAAACATAAATAAATCATAAATCTGAATGTCTGAAGTTATACTGAAAAGAAAGATAAAATAGATGATAAACTAACTAATTGTATGAATACCTAAAAAACCTCTACTGATTGACTATGGAGTTGATGGGACAAATCCCCAACTCCATAGTCACCCTCATCTAGCAGGTGCTTTAATGAGATATGTGTTACCCTTAACTGGTAGGTAAACAATTTATAAACCTTCAACTGGTAGGTTGATATCTCTAACCTGTGCTGGCTATATAGTTCTGTAACCAAGGGATTGCTACTAAAGGTCACACCCTTAACTAGAAGGTGAGCCCCCATCCCTGGGTTCGCTCGGTGCTAAATCCTACTCCCAACTGAACTGACTCAGATTACTGAATTGATCTAAGTTTGATTGATTATGATAACTAATTGAATGAATAATGCTCATACATATATCAAACCATTCTGAACGATAATGAGACTAGGTAAACAAATAAGTTTCGGATATTCATAACCCCCAACACTGAATAGAAGTATCAATTAGGACATATATAACTTTATAAATCATAATAGGGATCATTGTTCAAAATTCATCTCTTAGGCATTTCATCAAACACAAGAGGGTTATGAGTTAAAGCATGACAATAGTTAAAACATGTGATAATAGCATAATTGAAATATGAAAATCATGGGTTAAGAATTTAACATGCGAATAATCATCATTCAAACGTGTCAAGAGATAGTTGCAACCAAATCATATAGTAAACATGATTCAAAATCAATGTCATATGAGATTCATGGATATAATTCATAATAACATGGGAAAACCATAATTTAAACTTTAAAATGGATTCTTGGACTCCATGAGTGAAAAGGGCCCATGGATGAACATCACACATACCTTAACATTTGATTTCTGGAAGGATTCTTTGATTGGAAACTTAAATTCCTTGATTTATTGTAAAAAGGATTTGAATCTTGTTCTTGGGAATGGATGAGGGTTTTTGACTTATTTACTAATCGCTTAGGGTTAAGAAAGAGGAATTAATGTGTTTAATACTTCATCAAAATATTTTGAAGTGATTAAGGATGGTTTAGGGGTGTGACATGACTTCAACACCCTTGATTTAAGTCAAAATAGAGTGTTTTTAGCACTGGGCAATGACCTAGGTGACACCCAATTAATCACCCAAGCCAAGGTGGGCGATGCCTTACCAATCACCTTGATTTGGCCTGGGCATTGCATGGCTAATCACCCAGCCCTTGGTTGGGCGACGCCTAGCCAATCGCACACCTATTCCAGTATCCTTAGGTGATTGTTAGGCGACGTACACCCTTTTGCATGGCCATAATATTTCTCTCAAGTATTGGATTAAGGAGAAATTGGTATCGTTGGAAAGATAATTTGATTATCTACAATTTGGTGGGTCTTAAGCTTAAAAATTCCACATATATTGAAAGTTGTACACGTTAAAAGTAGACCCTTGTAGAATAGAATACCAATCTTTGGACAAATCAAATGCTCTTAGCTCATCTTTGTTCTAAGTGATTCTTATGAACATCTTTCATGTCGAAAGTATTTCACATACTAGGAAAAAGATCATGACATGTGTATTAAAATTCAAATTATGGGATTAAAGTATACATACATCGGAACAATGGTTTGATTTCTAGCTAAAAAATACGTGGTGTTACTTTATCTCCCCCTTGGAATTATTCATCCTTAAATGATATTGGTTAGGCTGAGAATATTGAACTAAGGCAATTAAGATCACATATTGAACATTTATGACTGGGGACATGATTACATGACTGAGACTAAAACATGGTACATGAATGAACCAATTTCGCGATTACATATAATGACATGAGAATGGTTATAAGACTGAGATAGAAATAAGAGAGTCAACTTATACGTAACCATTACCTCTAGCTATATCTAGTTTCGCGAAGAAAGGATGAGAGGTTTAGGATATGAAAACTCGAGGTATTACCATATCTCTCTCTTGGGATACTTAGTACCCTGAATGATACTAACTTGGATGAAATACTAAGAAAACACTAAGATGATGCACAGGGCACTTACAAACTGAATCATGACTGAATATCTGAATCTGAAACCTGATGCATAGACTGAACTGGATTCACAATTTACATGGATGTAAATAACTATCTCTTGGAATGGCCATATTCATGAAACTTCAGATAGTAAGACTAGATCGGAAGATGGAAAACTATAGAAATTTGTCTGTCTGACTACTAACTGAATTGCTAGCTAAACGAACTGAATTATACTAAAAGCTTATACTCAAATATATATTCCACTTCAAAACTGTACTTCACTTGAGGCTACTTAAAATATTCACATGGGCACTGATAACTCAATCTACTAAAGTTTGAGATGAACAAAATTCTCTCACAATGTTCAAGCCTACTCGAATCTACAAAGTGCACACATAACACTGTAATACTAGTCTGAGTCATGAATTAAACACACCTTGTATTTTCATAACTCCTTATATCATGAATAATTCTTATTACCTCTTTTACAACTACATTCAACCCTTTCTAGGCATTTACTGACGCGTAAAGCATTCATCTACATATATATATGAATATGATATTTAAGCCTATTATCATAACCACATATGTACTTATAAACAAAAACCCATTAAAGCATCTTCCTCATATCCTCCAAACCTCTATCATTAACAACTTCCATGCATTACCCTAAGAAACACACATAAAATTTTAACTAACCATGACATATATCAAAAGCCTTGCCTTAATTATTATTCAACCCTATAGCTTCATGTAAAACAAGCATGAAACAATCTTTCTTAACATAAAACATTTACTCTCTCATATCTAAACAAATTACTCATCATCACATGAGGACCTGAAATATGAAGGGATACTATGCATGAACTTGACACTAAACTAAGGTCTGAGGAATAGAGTATCAACTGTATGAATTCATTATAGAGATAAAAATTGAAGGCATATATGATATAATCTGAATTTCATTGGCTATTAAGAGTGCACCATGAGTTATGGGAACTGAGCATATTGTAAGGCATGAGTACATGAGTCATGAGCTGCATGAACTAAGTTTGGAGTTCATAAGTTCATGGAACATGATTCCTACTACTGAGGGAACTGGAACTCCTCATACTAGGATCTAAAAGCGTACATAATTTGCTACAAGGTTAATGAATATGAGCTATGATCATAGAGCTGACTTGTAAGGCATAAGTAGATATCGTGATGAATGAAATACAAAAGTTTGCGCTGAGCTAAGAATGGGTCAGCATCTTTCTCCCTTTCTAATATTCTACAATACATTGGCATTACTACTAGAATTTGAGAGCCTGACTTGATTACTAGTTCTATTATCCCCATCTTAGCTTTAAGCCATCATTCTAAGTCTGTGGATACTTTTTAATAAACTCTACACTAAATTGCAAGCACTTTACTCTATAGTATGAGATATAATAAAACACAATTAATAAACTTACCTTGAAGGACTACACCTGAAAGTGTAAAACCCATTGCTCGTACTCTCTTCTGAGATACAACTCTTAAATTTCTATAGCCCCAATAGTTATTATACAATAACTTAAACATTGATTAACTTAGAATTATTAGGCATACCACCCTATGTAATACCCCGTATTTATCTAGCATAAATTAACTCTCAATCCATGAGTTATTCTATATAATATTTTTGAAATGCTTAATATTTTTCAGTTTAGAGCCTGCCATTGTGTAGGAAATTCAATTAGCTTTTCAATGATATAAAATTCATACAAATTCGATACCTAGGTAAAGAGTTAGAGCTATTTTTGTAAGAAAGTGTACCACCTGAAACGTCAGCGCGTCGCGGAGCCAAGCCAAATGACAATTGTTACTTTCCAGTGTTCCATCGCGGAACCACCATATCACGCTGATGTCCCAGTTCCCAGTTCCCAGTTATTAGTTTCTAGTAAGGGACTGTGATTGTGCTGCGTCGTGCCACAGGCCAAATTCTCAGATGTCAATTTCTAGTGACATGGGGCGATAGCGCCGTGTCGGGCTAAAGAGTGATTTCAAAATTTTTTGACAAAAATCCAAAGTTTCATCTAGGCTTAAATGAGTCCTTTTCCATGATTTTATTACATCCAGATATGGGATTAAATCCCTAAAAATGTTTTAAGTCTTTCATTATTTAATTTTTCCCTAAAATCAAGAGCTTTCTCTCTACAATACAAAACCTGAACTTCAAGAAACTAAGAGCAATCTTAAGAAATACTCTAAGAACCTTCAAAAACTCTTATTCTAAGGTATGTTATGTGTTCATTCATGGGTTCCTTTCACCCATGAAGTCAAAGATCCCTTTTTAAACATAAAAGATCTTATATTCATAATTTTTATGTTTGAATTAGATTGAATTCATGTTCATGATATTAGTTGGGTTTCAATCCATGAATTGATAGCAAGTTTTATGAAAATTGAATAGCGTGTGTGATGAATATGTTATTATCTTGATAAACCCTCGAATTTACAAATTGATTAATGTATCATGATGTTTATATATTGGCCATTATCATGTAAATAATCCATGCTCCCCAAGTGTTTGCTAAATTTCCTATGTGAAGTAAATAGTGGAATCATGACATGTTAGAATGCGTTCCCAATCATGTACAAGCTTATGCCCTACAAGTGTTTGTTGAAATGCTTATGTGATTTGATTAGTGAAAGCATGACATGTTTTATGTGATCCCATTCATACACAAGTTCATGTATATTAAGTGAGTACATTGTTAGCAAGCACGTATTGTTATGCTTTTATGATCATGTTATGTCTTTCTTTTTATGCTATCGAATCCTGGGGGTATTTAATATCGACAATCTAGCTGTTTACCTAGAGGCAGTATTAGTTACAAAATAGGATCCAATCATGTCACGATTAGTAGAACCTAGTCAGTTACAGAACTCAAGAAAACTTAGTAATCTTAGTATCAGTCCAGTCTGGTTCATTATAATCAGTTTAGTGTCTTTTAGTAGGGAGTAGGATTCATCACCGAGTGAGCCTAGGGATGGGGGCTTACCCATTAGTTAGGACTGGGTTGCTAGAAATAATCCCTAAGTTCCTAAACGATGTAGCCAGCGTAGGTTATGAGATGTTACCCATTAGATAATACTGACATACTCAGGGATCACCCCCTAGTTTAGGATTGATCTTAAGGGTCACTCGTTAGATAGCACTGACTCCACAACAAATGTTAGAACCCGTGGCACAGTATTAGCACCCTTCAAATTAGGGTTACAGATTAGACCCCAACTCAGTTATCTTATCTTACTTAGGGCATGTCAATTAGATGATTACATCCCACAGTTTTAGTTTAGTATTAAGTTTAGAACTTCGTTCTTTTTATAGAATCAGGACTATCAAACACAATTAATTAGTATCAGTAAATCAGTTATCGATAACTTTAGATATTAGTTACTCAGTTATCAGAACTTAGTGCTCAGTTTAAAAAAAGCTCAGTTACAGTCTATACTTATATATACAATATTGTATACTTTTTGATTTCCATAGTATTAGTTATCTATGTACTCTTATATCCAGTTACTCTATATTATTTAGTTAGTTATTGTTCGTGTGTATGAACCCTTGCATTCAGCCTTACCTCATCTAGCATACCAGTACATTCTACGTATTGACGCATACCCTTTTTTATGCTATGATGTCTCATATCATAGGTTCGGATGCTCAAGATCCCAAACGCATCTAGACAGATCCAGTCAGTAGTTGCAGATTTAGTAGTGAGTCCTCATCTATTGAGGATATAATTTATTTTAGTTTATCAGTAGTTCAGTAGTTGGAGTTAGTTGGGGGCTTGTCCCATCAA
Source organism: Capsicum annuum (assembly GCF_002878395.1). Classification (NCBI taxonomy): domain Eukaryota; kingdom Viridiplantae; phylum Streptophyta; class Magnoliopsida; order Solanales; family Solanaceae; genus Capsicum; species Capsicum annuum. The sequence continues at coordinate 129,765,904 of NC_061115.1, forward strand.
CTCCATATTCAGATAGTTCAGTTAGAGGCTTTCAGACTAGACCAACTCAGATAGTATTTAGATTTTAGATATTTTTACCAGATTTTATTATTTATCAATATTTTAGATTTTGAACCTTTTGGCAATTTAGCCTAATTCCACATTTATTTCAGTATTACTATTTAGTTCTCACAGCAGAATCTATCATGGGTTAGCTTGTGGTCCTTTGGGGTCATAAGCACCGTGCAATGCCTAGCATGTATTCTCGGGGCATTACAAACTTGGTATTAGAGACTTAGGTTCAACAGAGTCCCAGGGAGTCTGAAAGATACATTTTGTAGAGTCTTATGCATGGGTGTGTAGCATGCCACTCTTATGGACAAGAGGCTATGAGATATTTTTTGGAAAAGTTTCCATTCTTTCAATATTCATGTTATGCAAGTGAGAATGAGCTCAAGATAAATTCTCAGTCTAATCTTTTTGTTCCTTTTGATTGCAGAATATGCCTCCCAAAAAGATTAATGAAAGAAGAATTAGAAATCAGCCAGCCCCTTCACCCATTCAGGCAGATCCCCTAAATTAGCACGTCTTCCATGCAGAATTCAAATATGCATTCACCACTTTAGTCAATTCAGTAGTTTCTCAACACAACCTATAGGCTGTTGTCCTATTTAGTATTAGGGTTCATACTTAACAGATGAAAGAAGAGAAGCATAGGAAGAAAGATAGAAAGAGCAAGAGAGTCAGAATAAGTAGTGTTAGGCCAAGGTCAAAGGGTAGTAACCATTTCTAGTTCTATCAAAAATTCTCAACCCCAGTTCTGCCTTTAGTCAGAGCACCAGTCCCTAAGTCTAAGAATAACAGTCGGCATGGAGCACAAGGCTTTAAGTCACTAGGTAGTGGGAAGGGTGTTCGTACTAATCCACTTTGCGAAGAATGCGGTAAGAACCATAAGAGAGTGTGTAGAGTTGGTAGTGATATTTGTTTTGGGTATGGCAAGCCAGACCATAGAGTCAGGGATTGTCTTTAATTAGGTTCATAGGGTCAGTATAATTATCTTTCAGCTTAGTACGATCGCCTGAATCAGCAGGGTGCCATTTCTAGTATTGCCAGTAGGCAATTCCCAAATAGAATTTATGCACTTCAGTCCAGACAAGATCAGGAAATTTCTCCTGACACGGTCACTGGTACATTACATATCTTCCATTTACATATTCATGCATTATTAGGTCCATGAGTTTCTCTATCTTCTGTAACTCCTTGCACAGCAGTCAACTTTAGGTCAGACTAGAAATCTTAACAGAATCTTTCTTAGTGCCTACCCAGTAGGTAAATCTATTCTAGCCAGACGAGTATACAGAAGTTACTTGGTTATAGTATTTTAGAAATCCCTTCAGTTGAGTTCAGTAATAGAGTCATTCAGTTTCAGTTTCTTGATGAACCAGTCCTTGAATGAAGGGGTAGTACCTCAGTTTCAATTTATTTAAGTTTGAATCTCTAGATTGAACTAGTAGAAAGAGAAGTTGAGAATTCTAAGTTAGTCAATATTGAGGTTTCTATATGGTGATTTTTGGGGCAATAGAAAACTAAGAATCATATATCAGAAGGAAGTACTAGTAGTGGACTTTACATTATTAGAAGTAGTCCTTCAGAATGAGTTTAGTGTTTATGAGCATTGTCATATCTCAGACTCTAGAGCAAAGTGGTTTTAGTTTGATTTAGAGTTTATTAAGAGGTTCACAGACTTAGAATAATGGTTTTAAGCTAAGGGGAAGATGGTAGAACAAGTAACCAAGTCAGAATTTCAAATTTTAGTAGTAATATCAGTATGTGTAGAGAAGTAGTGGGGGAGGTTGATGCCTAACTCGTCCTTAACTCAGTGCAAAGTTTTGCACTTCAGCTATCATGATATCTACTCACGAAGTACATGTCAGCTCTATGATTATAGCTCGTATTCAAGCATATTAACAAAAATCATGTATGCTTAAAGTTCCTAGTATGAATAGTTCCAGTTCACTCAGTGTTATGAATTATGTTCCAAGAATATAGAAACTCTAAACTCAGGTCATACAGCCTGTGACTCATTACTCATGTACTTATGCTTTACAGTATGCTCAGTTCCTATGACTCTTTCGACACTTCTAATGATTATCTAAATTTAGATTTAATCATGTATATCCTCATTTTAGATTTCTTGTTAAAATCCAGGGTGTTGATGTTCTATTCCTTAGGCCTCAGTTAAATGCCAAGTTTAGTATAGTGTCCATTCATGCTTCAGGTCCCCATGTTTTAACCTTCAATGAACTCTCCTTATGAAATGATGTAGTGATGAGCAATTGCATAGAAGGGAGAGAGTAAATGTTTTATGTTAAGAAAGATTGTTGTATGCTAGTTTTACACGAGGCTGTAGTTATGAAGTTAGGCTTGAATGTTATGATGATGTGTAAGGGGCTAAATGCATTTTGGAGATTTAAGTAGGCTTAACATTATGAGAGAATTTAGTCTAGATCAGACCTTAGTAGGTAGAGTTATTGGTGCCAATATTTTAGAATTTTAGCCATGTTGTGATTTCTTATTCAGATGTCTCATTCAGACTATGCGATGATTTCCTTGCCCCCTAAAGTCAGTAGAACTTTATAGACAGAGTGTCAAGAAATGCTCTAGTTGAGTATAAGTTTTCAGTATGAGTTAGTCTGTAAAGCAAGGAATTCAGTTTAGTAGTAAGGTAGACAAGTTCATGTGGTTTCCCTTCTTTCTGCCTAGTCTCCCTATCCAAAGTCTCCTGAATATGCCCATTCCAAGATGGATCATCCTAGTAGTTATGAGTTTAGCCCAGTTCATGTGTCATGCCTCAGTTTTAGACCCCAAATACTTAGTTATAATTTAGTTCGTAGGTGCCTTATACATCGTCTCAGCTTTTCCTCAGCAACTCAGCCAAGTCATCATTCTTCGAGGGACATAATATCCCTAAGGTGGAGATGCTTTATAGCCCCTGAGCTTTTATGTCCTAAACCTTTCAGTTTTTCTTCACGTAATGAATCCAGTTTGGTGTAATGGGTACTCATAAGTTGACCCTCTCATTCCAATATTAGCCATATGACTATTCCCAAGTTAGGGCATGTAATGAAGGGTTCAGTTCCGTTCATGATAGTCAGTCCATGTATCATATTTTAGACTCAGTCATGTTCTCATGTTCCCATTCATACATGTTTAATAAATAATCTTAGGTTCATTAGTATTCTCGGCTTAAGGCGACAGTCTTTCTTAGAGTTACTCAGTTCTATAATCTAGTTATAGTTATAAACTTAGTATCCATTACCGTTGCATATTCAGTCATGCATTCATTAATTATTTCAGCCATGTACTCCTGTATCAGATATGCATGTTCAGTATGAAACTCATCTTATCAGTAACTCCAGTCATCTATTTGATGCATTAGATATGTATGTTCAGTATAAGAACTCAACTTGTCAATAGTTTGATCATGTTTCAGCATGCATGTTCAGTGTGTAAACCTAGTCTATTAGTGTTCCTCAGCTTAATCAGTCTCATTTTAGGATCAATGTTCCAAAGGGGGAGATATTGTAATGCCTCATATTTCCCTAGCTTAAATTAACTCTCAGTCTATGAGTTATTATATATAAATTTTTTGAAATTCTCAGTATTTTGTAGTTTAAAGCCTGCCATTGCTTAGGAAATTCAATTAGCTTTCCAACATTATAAAATTAGCCCAAATCTGAAACTCGGGTGAAGAGTTAGAGCCATTTTTGTAAGACAGTGTACCACCTAGAACATCAGCGCTTCGCGGAGCCAAGCCAAATGGCAATTGTCACTTTCCAGTATTTCGTTACGATACCACCACATTGTGCCGATGTCCCAGTTCCCAGTTATCAGTTTCCAGTGAGGGACCGTAACTATGCCGTGTCGCGCCATATGCCAAATTCTCAAATGTCAATTTCGAGTGACATGGCGGCGTCGCGCCAGGTTGTAGTTTCAAAATTTTTTGATGAAAACCCAAAGTTTCGTCTAGGGTTGAATTGGTCTTTTCCTATGATTTTATTACGTCTAGATATGGGATTAAATCCCTAAAAACATTTTAAGTCATTCGTTATTCAATTTGTTTCCCAAAATAAAGAGTTCTCTCTACAATATAAAACCCTAACTTCAAGAAACCAAGAGCAATTTCAAGAAATCCTCCAAAAACCTTCAATAACTCTTCTTCTCAGGTATGTTAGGTGTTCATTCATGGGTCCTTTTTACCCATGAAGTCCAAGAACCCTTTTTAAACATACAAGATCTCAAATTCATGATTTATATATTTGAATTAGATTGAGTTAATGTTTATGATATTAGTTGGGTTTCTATCTAGAATTAAGTGCAAGTTTCATGAAAATTGAATAGCATGTGTGATGAATATGTGATTATCTTGATAAACCCTTGAATTTAAAAATTGATTAATGTATCATAATGTTCAAGTGTTGACCATTATCATGTAAATAATCCATGCTCCCCAAGTGTTTGCTAAATTGCCTATGTGAAGTAAATAGTGGAATCATGACATGTTATTATATGGTCCCAATCATGTACAAACAAATGCCCTACAAGTGTTTGATGAAATGCTTTTGTGATTTGACTAGTAAAAGCATGACATGTTATTATGGATCCCATTCATGCACAAGTTCATGTATATCAAGTGTTTGACAAAATGTCTAAATGAATGCATTGTTAGCAAGCACGTATTGTTATACCTTTATGATCATGTTATGTATTTCTTTCTATGCTATCAAATTTTGGGGGTATTTAATACCCGACAATCTAGCTATTTACCTAGAGGCAGTGTTAGATACAGAATAGTATCAGTTATGTCATGATCAATAGAAATCAGTCAGTTACAGAACTCAGAAAAACTCAATAAACTCAATATCAATCTAGTCCAGTTCAGTATAATCAGTTCAGTGTCTTTTAGTTCAGAGTAGGATTCAGTATCGAGCGATCCTAGGGATGGGGGATTACCCGTTAGTTAGGATTGGGTTCCTAGAAACAATCCCTAAGTTCCAAAACTATATAGCCAGGGTAGGTTTTGAGATGTCACCTATTAGATAGGACTGGCATACTAAGGGATCACCCGCTAGTTTAGGACTGATCTCAGGGGTCACCCATTAGATAAGACTGACTCCACAACAGATATTAGTACCTGTGGCATGATATTAGCACCCTTTTAATTAGGTTTACAAATTGGACCCCAACTCAGTTATCTTATTTTATTTTGGGCATGTCGGTTAGATGATTACCTTTCACAGTTTCAGTTTTAGTCTTCAGTTTAGAACTCAGTTCCTTTTATTGAATTAGGACTGTCAGACACCATCAATCAGTATCAGTAAATTAGTTATCATTAACTTCAGATATCAATTATTTAGTTATCAGAACTCAGTGCTCAACTGAAAAAAAGCTTAGTTATAGTCTATACGTATATGTACAATATTACATACTTAGTGATTTTCATAGTATCAGTTATCCACATACTCTTATATTGAGTTACTCTATATCATTCAATCAGTTATTGTTCATGCATATGAACCCTTACATTCAGCCTTACCTAGTATACCAGTACATTCCATGTACTGACGCATACTCTTTCTTTGCGCTATGATGTCTTATATCATAGGTTCAGATGCTCAAGATGCCGACCACATTTAGACAAATCCAATCAATAGTTGCAGATTTAGTACTGAGTCCTCATCTATGGGGGATATGATTTATTTCAGTTTATCAGTGGTTCAGTAATTGGAGTTAGTTGGGGGTTTGTCCCATCAACTCCATATTCAGGCAGTTTAGTTAGAGGCTTTCAGACCAGACCAGTTCAGACAGTGTTTAGTTGTCAGATATTTTTAACAGATATTATTATTTATCAGTATTTTAGATTTTAAACCATATGGAAATCTAGCCTAATTCCATATTTATTTCAGTATCACTATTCAGTTCTCACAGCAGAATCTATCATGGGTTAGCTTGTGGTCTTTCGGGGTTGTAAACACTGTGTGACTCCTAGGGTGTACTCTTGGGGAATTACACCCTACCATGAGTTCACACCATATAGAGCTTCAACTCTTCTTTTTATTAGCTTAGTCTTTAAAGATTCAAACTTAGATTCTAACACATAACATGGATAACCCCAAATCTTTAGTGAACCATACTAACCTCCTTCATAGCCTACTAATATCACATATCTAAACTTATCTTTCTTTAAACCATGAGAATTACCATTATAACAACTTACACAATATCAACATCTTATAGCCCATAACTTAGCTGGTAAGAACGTCAATTACTACATTACTATCCCCATTTGAACCTATCAACTCAAGGGTACTATCTAAGCACACACACTTTAAAAACTTATAAATACTACAATCCCATATCACCTTAGGCACACCTCTGAATCACACCCATACCATCATGCTTGATTTTAAATTAATAAACTTAAATTCCAGAATATACTGCTTTAAGGCAGAGTTGACATGAATAGAGCATGATGAGAATCTACATGAGTTTCTTAGAGAACCTTTCTATAGCACGATCTGAGATATGCAAGAGGGGAGATATTTCCTAAAATGTCTTGTAACTTCTCATCCATAAGTGTGGCATGCTTCACACCCATGAACAGTACTCTACTCAATGCGTACTTCAGACTTCCTAGGACACTTTAAAACCTTAGTCTCTAACACCAATTTTTTTCACGACTCGAGGCTACCCCCTAGTTGCGACAATGGTGCTTATGGTCATAAGTTACCACAAGCTAACCCATGAGCTGGTACCTTCTATGAGCTCTGAGTAAACTAATAATAAATAATATATGTAGAACAAAAACTGATAATGCCATAAGATTTTAAATCCTAAAACACAACTAAATCATAAATCTAAACATCTGAAGTTATACTAAAAAGATTGATAAAACTAATGATAAACTGACTAACTGTCTGAATGTCTTAAAAGCCTTTACTAACTGACTGTGGAGTTGATGGGAAAACCCCCAACTAAATCTGACTCAATGAAAATACTAAACTACTAAGATAAACTAAAATGACAAAATCATGTCCTTGATAGATGAAGACTCACCACAACTGCTGCTGCTGATAAGCTGAACTGTCTAAGTGCGGTCGAGAAACTGAGCATCTGATCTTATGATATAAGCCATCATAGTACAAAGAAAAGTATGCAGTCAGTACTTTGAATATACTGGTATATGAGATGGGGTTAGGCTATAATGCATGGGTTAATTGTACATGAAGTAATAACTGGTTGAATAGCATGAGATAACTGAGTGTCCATGCATGAGAACTAAAATACTTAGGATGCAAGACCAAGCATATAATATTTTCTGAAATAATCTCTAAAACTAAAATACTAAAATTTGATAACTGAATATCTGGAAGTCTATATGTTATGGTCAAGAAAAACTGAATTGAATTCTATACTGATTACTGAACTGAAACTATGAGAGGTATCATCTAATCGATATGCCCTAATATGAGCAAATTAGGGTCCAACCTGTAACCCCAGTTGGAAGGGTGTCAGTACTATGACACGGGTACTAACAATGGCTGTGACTCACTCTCATCTGGTAGTTTCTCTAATAAGATATGTGTTACCCTCAACTGGTAGGTAAACAATTTATCAACCTTCAACTGGCAGGTTGATATCTCTAACCTACATTGCCTACATAGTTCTATAACCTAGGGATTGCTACTAAAGGTCAAACCCTCAACTGGCAGGTGAGCCCCCATCCTTGATTTCATCGATGCTAAATCCTACTCTCAATTGAACTACTTCAAATTACAGAACTAATAAAAGTTAACTGATTATGATAATTGACTAAATGAATAATGCTCATACATATATAAAACCATTCTGAAAGATACTAAGACTAAGTAAACAACTTAGTTTTGGGTATTCATAACCCCAACAATGAATAAAAGTATCAATAAAGACATATATAGGTTTACAAATCATAATAGGGATTATTGTTCAAAATTTATTTCTTAGCAATTTCATCAAACACAAGAGGGTCATAAGTTAAAATATTAGAATAGTTAAAACATGTGATAATAGCATAATTGAAATATTAAAATCATGGGTTAAGATGTAACATGGGAATAATTATCATTCAAACATGTCAACGGATAGTAGCAACAAAATCACATGGTAAACATGATTCGAAATCAAAGTCATATGAGCTTCATGGATATAACTCATAATTGCATGTATAAACTATAATTTAAACTTAAAAATAGATTCTTGGACTCCATGGGTGAAAGGGTCCCATGAATGAACATCACGCATACCTTAACAACTGATTTTTTGAAGGATTCTTGGATTGGAAACTTGAATTCCTTAATTTCTTGTGAAAAAGGATTGAATTTTTTCTTGGGAATGATGGAGGGTTTTTGACTTGTTTACTAATTGCTTAGGGTTAAGAGAGAGGATTTAATGTGTTTAATACTTTATCAAAATGTTTTGAAGTGATTAGGGATGGTTTAGGGGTGTGAAATAACTTTAACACCCTTGATTTGAGTCAAAACAGATTATTTGTTGCACTAGGCAATGGCCTAGGTGATGCCCAGTCAATAACCTAATCTAAGGAGGGTGATGCCTTGCCAATCTCCTAGCCTTGGGCTTGGAGACACATGGTTAATTGTCTAGCCCTTGTTAGGCAATGCCTAGCCCATCGCACACCTATTCCAATAACCTTAGGCAATTGTTAGGTGACACATACTTCTTTGTATGTCCATTACTTTTCGTTCAGGTTTCGGATTAAGGCAAAATTGGTATTATTGGAAAGATAATTTGATTATCTACAATTTGGTGGGTGTTAATCTGAAAAATTCCACATATATCAAAAGTTATACACATTCAAAGTAGACCCTTATAGAATCTAATACCAAACTTTGGATGAATCAAATGCTCTTAGCTCAACTTTGTTCTAAGTGATTCTTATAAACATCTTTCACGTCAAAAATACTTCACACACTAGGATAAATATCATGACACATGTATTAAAATACAAATCATAGGATTAAAATTTACACACGTGGGAATAATAGTTCAATTTCTCGCTTGAAAATATGGGGTGTTACATCTTGAGATATAAGAGGTAAAGGGTGAAATTCTTCTACTCGTCGAAAAACTGTAGAAGCTACATAACTTATTGATTCTGCATGTAAGGTATCAGGCAGGTTCAACAATGCATGATACACCTACGGAGAAGACAGGGGTAACACAATCCTAGTGTTTACTTATAACTGATTACAACTGAAGTTGATATTTGCTACTAGTTCTATATTAATACTCAAAGACCCTGTATTTACTTTTCTAGTTCTGTCTATTGATTACAACAACTGAGATCCACGATTCCACGTATTCTCCTAGGATTTGACCAAAACCTTTATTGGGTTACCATATTTTGTAGCGATCGTATCATCTTCTGAGAGGAGGTGTAGCTTAGACGTTAGTAAATTTTGGAATCATCGCTGAGGAATACGATGCTGATTTGTGTTTTAAAGTTGTTGTAGTTTTTGGATTTTCTTTTTTGTTTTTGTTTTTAGTTGGTATACACCGGTGTATGCCTAGCATATGAAATAGAGATAATCCCTTAATCCCAGTGAATCTGAATCCAGAGAGGATCATACAAACACCTAGTAAGAGGTAGAATAAAAAAGAAATAAAAATCCTAAAGAGGTTCCTGATGTTGAAATTCTCCCTTCTCTTAAAGAAGTACATGATATAGGTGATTGGCATACCAGTGAGCTTTTAGATCAAGCTAAAAATGAGAGAAGGGCAATGGAAAAATCTTAGTGGGTAGCTCGGGAGGCAAAACTAGCTGAGAAAAGAGAAGAAGCAAACCACAAAGCTTTACTTGGTAGAAATCAGAACAGAGCTAGAGGTTCCCATATTTAAGTCATCCCAACATATCAGTATGTGCAACCATATATAGATAATGAATAATATTTTGGATATGTAGAGCTAGTAAAGACTGGAGCTATTATTCCATCTATTTTACCCCAGGCATTAAGTTTGACATAATGAGCTCAATGATCAATCTCATAAATTTGAAAGATGTATTTGCGAGTTTGCCTGCAGATGATGCAAATATGCACCTTGCAAATTTTATTGGGATCTGCAGTTCATATACTATTCCAAGGATGCATTAGGAAGCTCTTGGACTGAGGCTGTTCCCCTTCTCACTCACAACAGAAATATCTCTATGGTTAGGGGAACTACCAATAGGCTCTATCACTACATGGAATGAGTTGTGCAGGAAATTATTGAACTGGTTATTTCCTCTATCCAGGATATTGCAACTCAAGGAAGAGATTTATTATTTCAGTACATACATACAGAGTCTATGTACAAAGCATGGTTTAAGGTTCAAGAAAAAGCTGAGTATATTTCCCAACCATCGGATGTTTGGGATGAGGTTATTCAAGATATTTTATAGAGCCTTGACCATTAATTCTATGGACATAGTAGACACCATCTCTGGGGTATTTTTTATAAGACTACGCTGAGAAATAACTTTGAAGATGATAGATTAGATCTCACTCACTAATCAAGGGTGGGAACTTAGGAGGCTGAGATGGGATTTGGCATATATGCTATTGGAGCCTCCTGTGACCAAAAAGTAGATGATGATTCAGTAGCATAAAAAATTATGCTACTTATAACTGATCTAGGGGTACTAGCAAAGTAACTTGCAATTTGAGAAAGTGAACGAAGTAGCAATATAGGGTTCAACATCCAAATCTTATGAGTAAGAATTAATGGAGGAAGCAAATTATTTAGATAATTAGTTGGTAGGTTTTTGAACCCAAGGAAGAGGGAACCAATGTTGAAACTACTATGATAGATACAGAGATCATCTTAGAGAGCCAGATGGTGACTGAAGGAAAAAAGATAACTATAAAGAAATGGGAGATAGGTACGTTCCACCTGGTAGAAAAGGTACAAAATATAGAATAGAAGGGATGCTGACTAAGCTTGTTTAGGGTAAAAAAAATAAAGAGATATGGCTTAAGAAAATTAAGGTCGACATTTTAAGGTTAACCCAAAAGGCCAAATCTCATGTGAAATACCCTGGGTTTGGATCCTTAGAAAATTTCCTGGACTTCTGGATTCTGGACGTCATACGACCTGTGGATACAAGTCGTATGATGGGGTATGTTTCCTATGCTTATGGTCATATGCTAACTAGTGTTGGTTGGTGGGTTGGATGGGTTTCTGGAATGGGTAAGACTTAAAGGGTACGAGTCATATGGTTGGATACGAGTTCCATGGTTTGGGTTTTTTCCTTACTTTATCTGAGACTTGGTAACTTAACTTGGATTGATGTACGAGTGGCTCACTATGAGATGTAATCTAGGGTACGAGTCATACCATTGACGCTTATGGTAGGCAGTGTTCAAAATTTCTTTGGTTCTATTCTACTAAGGATATGATTTGGGGGTACTAATTGTATGGTTGGGTATGACTTGGGTTGGGTAAGTCGTATAGTGGATAGTGTTGGGTCCAAGGGTGGGGCCTATGGTACGAGTGGTGGGTACAATTCATATTGAAAGGTACAACTGATATTGGTATTCATACCATCTGACGGGAATTTTAAGTAGTTAAGTTGGGGGTAATCTGGACATTTCTCCACTTAACCACTTAAGGCCCCACAACTTACATCTATATTGGGATATTATTTACCCTGATATTCTACCTTAAAACACTTAGAAATAATCTCTAATTCTCTCTAAGGCTCTTGGGTGAAGAAAGGCTAGGGTTTCATCTAGAGGATCAATTTGGGCCTTGTAGGAGTGATTTCTCTCCATCATCTTTGAAATCTAAGGCATGCACTCACCCCTCATTGTTAGTATCAACCGAAGGCATGTTTTATCCAATATTTTCATGGAATGATTATTGTATGGTTTTGGGTTTTCAAATATATGTTAGGGTTTTGGTATTAAATGCTTGGTTATGCTTTTCCCATGTTTTAATTATGTAATCATTCTTTAATGGTGGCTTGGACAATTGGTTGTATGGGAATGGTAAATTGGTAATTGGAATTAGTTTTGGTAACATTATGCCCCTAACATATTTGAGAAAATGCCTATTATAACGCTTTTAATACACTATTGGACTTTTTATGGAACTATTGCATGGTATGGTTTGGTAGTGGAACCCTAAGTGGAATAAATCGTTTGGAATAGTTAAATGCTAAGGTTTTGTGGTCATGGTTATGATTAATTATACTTCTTTGTGGGATACAAGGGAATCCCATAAGTAAGCATATTATTGAACAACTTGCGGGGTACATGGGATTCCTTAAATCAAGTATAATAAAAGACCACTTGTGGGGTATACGGGATTCCCCCAAGTTTACTTGATAATGTAATCTGTGGGTACATGGAAATCCCTTTACATAAAAAGATTGGCTAAGCACATTGCTTGCAAGCTATAGTCGGTATGAAGATAGCACTACTTATAACCTTGGTTAATAATAATGGTATAATGGTTTGGTTGGATGGTAATGGTTTTAATTAGGCAATAATGGTGGGGGTGATAGCTAATCGTGAAGGTGTGAGTCCAATGGGCCAACACTGTAAAATCATGTTTGTCGATATGAGGGTTAGTCATAGCGACTATATATGATACTATGAGGTGCATGAGAATCCTCTAAGTACACTATAGATATGTATCATAAAGAGTGAAGGGTACTCGGTAATCCCCTACACTTATGGTATCTTCGATTTATATGGATATAGGCATTGGGGCCTATTCAGGGGGTTATACTAGACCCATATAGCCCATGGGCGGTTCAAGAATGATTAAGCTACGCATACCTAGGTTAATGGTTTTAAATGCATAACTCGATTCTCTTTCCAGGCATGGTTATATATATATATGTATATGTGGTTTGTATACATATGGTTGGTTTACTTGGATGACATTATTTTATATTTATCCTAAGTTAATGCTATCATTCACCCGCTAACCCAACTTCAAGCGACTGTGTTCTCACGCGATATAGGAACCGGCTGTTCTACTCCTCCAGCTTAGTGACCAAATTTGGGATCAACTAGTGGATTAAAGTATTGCACTTCCATATTCCAAAAGGCTCTATTTCATATAATGGAGGAATTTACATACTTTGGTTTATTTATGGATATTGGTTTTGGCTATGGTTGGGGGAATATTCCAACTGGATACTATTTTTCTTTAGGTTAGAGGATTTATTGAACTACTATGGGTTGGAATGGGCAGTACCGGTATTGGTGTCAGCCTTAGTATGCGTATTAGTATTGAGGCTAATACTATTAGACTAAATTTATGATTGTTCCATATTTTTATGTTATGTTATGGGTAGAAAGTTGGTTTTTATATTGGTTTGGTTATGGTTGTGGGTTGGTAATGAATTGTTGGACTCGTTTAGGTCGGTCATGGTTATAAACCTATCCTAGAGTCTGGGTTTGTGCAAATATACTATGTTGTTATATGTTTGGAATTTATCCAACTCAGGGTATGCATTTGGATAGTTGGATTTGGTATCAGGGGTGGTCCCCGGTTCAGGTTGGACTTGGGATGCCCTTTATGACAAGGCCCCAGGTTAAATCATGTCAAGTTGGTATCAGAGCTTTATATTCATGGTTAATTAGAAGTCCACAAAGTCATGTCGAGTAGAGTCTGTTTTAAGGGTGTATACCGCACCACACTTATAAGGAAGAGGCTACAAGGCATTTAGGAATGTTTCACTTTCTTGGTATTCTATTTTAAAGCTTGGAGTCTAAGTCCTGAATCTACTCTAATCTGGGTTTGTTTGTTTTTCAAATCATGCCTCGATGATCTGAGATGGATGTAAACTCCTTTATCCCAACTGGGATAATGTTGAAGGGACACATACTTCTCAGGGGATCCATACTAGGTCTAGGGGTCCCATCCCAGATATTTCTGGAGTTCCACCTATTGTTACTAGTACTCCTCAAGATGAGGTGTCTAATACAGAATTTTGTCAAGGGATTCATAATATTGTTCAACTTGTTGCTGCTCAGCCTAAGCGGGATGCATCTGGTGTTTCATCTATTCAGTCCATAAGTGTTTACCTATTTATAAAAATGAATCCTTCTACTTTTACTGGTATAAAGGTGGAGGAGGATCCTCAGGGTTTCTTGGATGAAATAGAGAAAATTTTTAGGGTAATGTAGGCCATGAATATGGAAGGGATGAATTTTGCTTCTTACCAACTTAAGGATATGGCGTACCTATGGTACGAGGAGTGGGATAGGGTAAGAGGTGATGTTGAGGAGTTGAATTTATGTGAGACTTTCTTTAATGCTTTTTTAGATTATTTCTGTGCTCAGGAGTTAAGGTAAGCAAAGGTAGAGAAATTTTTCAATATGAGACAAGGGAAAATATTTGTCAAGGAATATGCCTTGAAATTTCACCAACTGTCTAGGTATGCTCCAAAATTGGTGTTTGATATGAGTGCAAAGATGAGAAAGTTCACTTCTAGACTATCTCAAGATTTGATCCTTGAAAGCAAGACTGCATTATTGATCAAGGATATGGATATTTCTAGGTTGGTGGTTCACATGCAACAAGTGGAAGAGGAAAAGAAGGAACAAGGTGAGTTTGGGGAAAGGTAGGGCAAGAAGTTTAGGTTATCTGAATAGGGTGGTGCTCAATAACAATGTGTTTGGGATGGAGGTAAGCGGCCAAATAAGAAGTAAGGGAGTTCTGGCTCCTTCTTTACAACTGGTGCTCCTTACCCAAAGCATTCGGGTGATAGGCATCAGTAGGGTGGTGATAATTTTTGGGTGCGGGGTGCCCAATCTAATTAAAGTGGGGTACAGTTAAATTTATCATGTCCTCCTTGTCGGTTCTTTGGTAGGTTGCATAAGGGCTTCTGTGTTAAAGGGAGGGGAAGGTGTTTCAACTATGGTCAGCAAGACCACATGCTCAAAAATTATCCAGTTGGTAAGGGTGCTTCAAGAGCAAGTAAGGATCAAGTTGATTCATTTTCTGCTCCTGCACCAAAGGGTGATGCTTCTACATTTGTTTCTCCTTCTGGTACTAGTATAGGTCATATTGGTTATATGCTCTTTCTACTCGGCCGAAATCTGAGGCATCACCTGATGTCATTACTGGTACATTACAACTCTTTTCTTGTGACATGTATTGCTTGATTGATCCAGGGTCCACTCTCTCTTATGTCACCCCATTTGAGGTTGTGTATTTTGGTTTCAATCCCGAGGTTATTTTAGATTATTTTTATATTTCTACCCTCTGTAGGTGACTTTGTGGTTGTTAAAAGAGTTTATAGGGTGTGTGTGGTATCTATTGGTAGTAGGAGGACTTTGGTAAATTTGTTTGAACTTTATATGGTAGATTTTGATGTTATTCTAGGGATGGATTTGTTACACTCTTATTATGCTTCCCTAGATAGTCGGACCTGTAAGGTTGTCTTTAGGTTCCTTGGTGAGCCCATTATTGAGTGGAAGGGTGGTTCCCTAGCTCCTAGGGGAGGTTTATTTTTTATCTTAGATCTCAAAAATTGATCTCCAAATGCTGTCTCTATTATCTAGACTGGGATAAAGATTCTAACTCAAAAGGTCCTTCTTTACATTCAGTTATAGTGGTGAATGAGTTTCCTAAGGTCTTTTTGGATAATTTTCCTGGTGTTCCTCTAGATAGGGAGATTGGGTTTGGGATTGATTTGGTTTCAGAAACTCGTTCAATATCTATTCCTCCTTATAGAATGGCTTAGGCTGAGTTGAGGGAACTCAAGGAGCAACTTAACGATCTTTTGGATAAGGGTTTTATCCGTCTTAGTGTATTCCCATGGGGTGCACCGGTGTTATTCGTGCGAAAAATTGATGGTTCCCTTGGATGTGCACTGACTATCGACAATTGAATAAGGTAATAGTTAAGAAAAATTATCCTCTTCCAAGGATAGATGACTTGTTTGGTCAGTTGCAAGGTGCCAAATTCTTTTCTAAGATAAATCTTTGGTCTGGGTACTATCAGCATAAATTAGGGAGGTGGATATCCCTAAGACAACTTTTTATTCTTGGTATAGGCACTTTGTGTTCCTGGTTATGTCATTTGGTTTGATGAATGTCCTGGTAACGTTTATGGATTTGATGAACAGGGATTTCAGGTAGTTTTTGTATCTTTTTGTTATTTTGTTCATTGATGACATTCTTGTTTATTGTAAGAGTGAGGTGGATATGCTAATCACCTCTGTTTGGTGTTTCAGACATTGAAGGAGCATCAGTTGTATGTCGAATTCTCCAAATGTGAGTTTTGGTTGTATTCTATAACCTTTGTTGGTCTTATTATTTCTAGTGAGGGGATCATGATGGATCCACAAAAGGTGGCGGTGGTTAAAAGGTGGTCTAGACCCACGACTCCAATTGGCATTCAGAGCTTTTTCAATTTGGCTGGGTATTATAGGCGGTTCGTGGAAGGTTTCTCGACGGTAGCTACATGATACACCAAAATTATAACTCTCATTAGAAAGCGTAAGCGGTCATCATTAAATATATAACCCAACTAGGTTGGGGTCGAATTACACAATGAATACTGGGAAAATTTAGTGTTATAATTATTAATGGATGGTTGATCGAAGGTTCCAGAGTAAACGGGGGTTGTTTGTTAACAGTGAAGTATACTTGTAGTAAATGGTGTTCCGACTAATGAGAATTCCTGTAAGGTTTGATTCAATGAGAATGAAGAAATTAGTATTATGTTCACCAAGATATTACAACAGTCAAGATTGTGCGTTATCCTAAATTCATACGTAACAAATTCCAATTGCAAGAATTATTGAACTCTAAAGTTCATCTATATGTTTTCAACCTTAATAGATGATTACCCCTTAATTCTCTTGAACTTAAAGAATATATTGATATGTTCAATTGATTTATCAAGTGGGTTAATACTGTTAAGGTATGAACCTTTAACCCAAAGGTTAAAGCCTTTGAGATCTTTGTAAACCTTCTCTTTTCCCAATACACATTTCTACTCAAACAAGTGGTGTTCTTGGGCTCACCCTTCAAGTTTGCAACCAAGAAATATCATAATAATGAAGAAGAGTTTATACAATTGTAATTAGTTACATAATTCAGTAAATCTCACAACCTTAAACAACCAATCACATCAAGGCTCCCATAACCCTAGTTATGGAAGTGTTAGCCACACATCATAGAAAGAGAAGAAGATTTCATTGTATTTATCATAAATAATTTAGAAAATTACATACAAAAGTATCCCAAGAATTGTTCTTGATCTACAAAGGAGAATAGCAAATAAAAATATTCACATCCACAATTTCAGCTATTTGTCAGAGAATGGTAGGTTACAAGTTTCTCAAAAGTTGAAAATCAGATAAAAGATGAATGAAAGCTACCTAATCTAAACCTAGACTGGGTATTTATATGTTTCCAGGTACTGAGTATTTAAAATTCAAACTTAGTATTGTGGCATCACATTTGATGGCCAAGTTGATTGCCTGTCAATGGCCTGATGGTCTATCACTTGGTGACGGTCATGTTGATGGGCCGTCAGTGGTTTGACGGTCCGTCACTTGAACTGTCACTTGATCACTTGAGGGAAGACTTTCTATTTCATGCTGATGACTAGGTTAATGGCCCATCACTGGTCTGACGGTCCATCACTTAGGCCGTCACTTGGGTTATCCATTCTGCCCATTTTACGTAGTGTCGGTGGATACTCTGACGGTCCGTCAGTTTGGCCATCATTTCCCTTTTTGTTCCTGTTTCTTCCATATTTCCAAGTTATTTCTTTAGCAAAGTCCTCAACCTAAAAACATTAAAACCCAACATCAAATACACTAATAGTTGCTTAAAGACACCCAATTATCCCTTGTAAAAGATGTAAAATGGTCCATCAAGAAGCGGAACATCAACACCCTCAACTTAAGACAATTTCTTGTCCTCAAGAAACTCAACACCATATCATATGCACGAACGAGAATAATGATGGGCATTTAACTGTTAAGCTATGCATGATTCAACCACTCAATTACCACCTAACTCGTGCAGTTTCAACACATCGGAATCCACAACTGGGACTATTCATAATTCAGCACATGCACGATCACAGATGCAATAT
This sequence comes from Capsicum annuum, assembly GCF_002878395.1. Taxonomy (NCBI): domain Eukaryota; kingdom Viridiplantae; phylum Streptophyta; class Magnoliopsida; order Solanales; family Solanaceae; genus Capsicum; species Capsicum annuum. The sequence continues at coordinate 129,784,051 of NC_061115.1, forward strand.
CCCATAGATATCCATAAACACAATTATAGCTCTAATTGTCCTCACAGTCAAAGAAGTCTACCACACTTTATCAATTGGTGGACGAAAATTAAGACTCTCACTCTTACAAAAGAAGTTGCAAACACAACATATAAACCCATAAGCTTGCCCTTCTCGTCTGATGCTCCTCTACAATAGATTCGGAAGGATCAAATAGGACTTTCTATGGCTTTTAATGAGGCTTTGATGCTAGGTGGGGACTCATTTTTGGAAAGTTACTTCAAGTTCAGATTTCACTCTTTTCACTTATGCTAGCTACTCACCATGGCTCCCACTATTCTACTTCACTTACAATCCATATTATTAATCCATAATTTTACAATAACCCTAGTTTATTTTTGGTCTACATCAACCACCCTCAACTAATCCTGATGCTTTCAGTTGATGTGCATATTATCAAACTAGATCAGAGCTGGATGAGGCATTTTCTTTCAACACTCCAACCCACTCACATCAGAAACTAACTTCCCAGCAGTAGCCACCCTCAACTTAGGCCTTTTTCCTAAGTTAAGGTACACAATATCTAATACTGAACCAGGGCCAAAATTAGGAGCTAACATAAAAAAGAGAGTGAATCAAAGTATTGGGACTGAATAAACAATATTAAAAGTTCAAAAATGGGTCCAACAAAAAAAATGAATTTTTTTGGTGGGTTTTTTTGGGTTAAGTGGACTACTAACAGAAGGAGGCCTGCTATCTTATCCTATTTAATCAGCCACAAAGTAACACAAATGAACTGGGCAAGTTCTAGTTATATACACTAGGCAAGAACTGTATCAAGATACTCGCACACACAGAGGCAATGAGCTAACACTTATCCTACAAACTCTTGGATTTACATCATAAGATCAAAACTCTTTTCATCTAATGCCAATTGCAGATTCAAAATGGTTGCTCAACATATATCAAGTGACAAAGAAGCATACTTATATACAAGCTATTCACAATATTCTGCCATATTATCATTCATCCATATGTACAAAAGGTGCTAAAAAAGAAGATAATGAAACATATATAATTCACTAAATGATATTTACATTACAATGTACAAAAGAAATAATAACAACCTAATCATGCTGATTCTACTAGATAACATACGAGGAAAAAGAACACAGAAACAAAAACCCCCATGGTGACTAACAACACAAAGAGCACCCACCCCTACTAAACAAAAATACTTTGTCCTCAAATGCATTAACATTAAAGTACAAGGGAGTGAAATACCTCTAAAGCCTCTTAGGATTGTGAGTTAGTCAAATTTGGTGAGGCTTCTTTGGCCTCAGGTGCAACATCAGTGACCTCAATGGTGGTAGGGGTGCTCAAAATAGCTCCTTCCTGAATTATAGGTATATCGAATGAGATCGGATTAGGTGTGGGCCCTCTCAGTGGGGATGAACTAGTGGAGACTCTTGCTGCTTTATCTGCAACCTTTTTCTACGTCTTTATTTTGTCTCTTCTCGACCTCTTTATAGCTTTCTTTATATTTCTGGCTTCTCTTTCCTCCAGTGTCATATCTTCTTGCGTTCTTCTATTTAAAGCTTTTCTACAAGCACTTTCATCGACTTGCTTACCTTTACCTTTCAGTGGCCTTTCTATAAGATAAACAAAGCCAATATCTTTATCGATGATTATCAATGTGGGATAAAAAATAGGTTGTAAAGGCTGCCTTTTTAGTTCAGCAATGTTAGCTTATGCTTGCCTAAATTCTACCGCAAACTTTGCAAAATTTAGCACTAATTGCTCATTCAAACGTTTGTTTATACGATCTTCCATGTCATCCATTCTAGCCTAAATATTCTGATATAGCTTTAAAGCTTTATCAATGATGTGGTCAACAAATGTCTTAAACTGCTTTGCCCATGTATACAACTATTTTTTCAAACTTCTTTTGGGTTCTCATGGATTTTGCAACGTTTTCTTATGTTGGCTGATATTCAGAATACTGAGGTGGTATAGAAGCAGTGTCTGTAGTCTCTCCCATCAGAGTCATAGAAACTGACCCTGCAAAAGCATCGGGGGCATATAATCTGGTGGCACATAAGTGGTAATCAGTAATAACATACCTGTAGGGATATCAGACGTCCCTGGGGCTGGAGCTAACTATGATTGATAGGCAAGTGGCTTGTTAACTTGCATCTCAAATTAAGAATCATCCTTTGTTCTCTTAATATCCTACCTGTGACATGCTCAAACCTTATTGTCAACCCTTCTGATTAAAGACATATTTTCTTGTCTGAATAGGTCCGTGATCAAACACAAGAATGGTAAAGCGGTTGCCACTTTGTGTGCATAGAGAAATAGCTCATCAATAATAATACAACTAAAATCATTCTTCATCCCGAACACCAGACTAGCAACCAACACTACCATGTGACTGGCCAAGTTTGCATCTTCCTCTGTCGGCATCAATCGCAGTCTGAAAATATCCCACTAAAACTTAGCCTAGAAGTTGAGGTATGATTTAGCAATTTGCTCTTTGGTATTATGTGCCCATGATGAGTTACCATCATCAGTGAGAAGCCTAGATTAGTTAGACGATGCTCATGTTCTGGTACTATAATCGATGCCTCATAATCAGGCCCAAATAGCATCCTGTTCAGCATTCGGGCAAAGATATCAATGGTGAACCCTCTTACCAGAATTGATTCCTTATTAGGCAAGTCTAAAATTTCTGTAACCTTGGGATAGTCCTTCTCTACCAGTGACAAATAGTTGGCAAAAAACTCCCATACGATATTGGGATAATAAGTCTCTGGAGGTCTGCTCATCCACCCTAATTCGTACTCATTAAATCCTTGCTCCAGCTTTGGGTACTCATGCAGGTCGGAAGTGAAAATTTAGTGATCCTCGAATATAGGCCTCTTTATTTGTCTATTTCCTATTAGTTCAATACTATCAAGATAGTGCTCCCGTGTTCCTTCAATCTTCCACCGAATTGCTTCCCGCATTTGAGGGTTTTTACTTTTAATCACATGGGGATCTTCAGCTTCCGACGCCTCAACTTAGTCAGGGTGTGATATGTTAACCCATTCCTTATTGGGGCTGGAAGTAGTACTGCTACTGCTGTCACTCTCACTCTTCTTCTTTGACTGGGAGACTACTTGCGTTGACCACTGATGAGTATTGAAGACAGGTGCTTCTTCACTGTGTGCCGATTTACACTACCCCTTGCTTGTTATGATCTGACAGCACCTCTATGTGATGGTAGTTTCTTTGCCATTTTTCCTGTATAGAGAATAAATCATCAATATTGAATTAGAATCCAAAATAAATCAGGTTCAGGGTTGTGTTGACAGACAGTCAGATGGTCCATCAAGGTGTCCGTCACAGCTTAACCAGTGAAGCTTTTGTTCAGGTACCTTTTGACGATCATGTTGATAGTCCGTCAAGAAGTCTGTCACAACTTAGTTAGTGAATCTATTGTTTTGAAGCCCATTGACAGATAGTCTGACGGTCCTTCAGGAGTCTAACAGTCCGTCGGTGTGGCCGTTAACTAATTTTTTTGGTTTTCTCTTTCTCTTTGGCAATTTTATAAACATATGGTATGCATTTAATCATTAAGCACAGAATCACCATATAAATTCAACCTTTGAATACTAATTTCACCATGCATATTTACCAGAGCTTGATTAAATCAGACGCATAACATTAGCAAAAAGAAGAAGTTATTTCAACCATTATCATACTCACACTATTTATGTTCTTCATTCGGAGAAGAAAAGTAGAGTTTTTATCATACCTTGTTCTTGAAGTACTCTTCAATGCTCTAAATTGCAAAACTCAGAATATACTATACTAATCAATTTCTTATTGAATGACTTAAATTTAGTTCTAATGATAATAATTAGGAGAGAGATGGTTTAAATAAGAGAAGAGAAGAGATGAAGAGTCCTAAGATGGGATATATTTGAATTCTACAATGAATGTACAAGGATTTAAATGGTTATGGGAGTTAACGAGTTGGGAACGTTGGGAACATGTGAGTAAATGACTCTTATTACCCATTAAATAGCATTCAGATCATATCAAAATGACTAAAAATCCTTTTAGTGACTCGACCCGCTCAATTAAAGACTAGGGTTTGTTTGACAGGAAAACTGACGATCGTCAGGTGTCTGAAGGTCCGTTGGTTCCACCGTCAAGCCTTACCAGAACTTGAATTATTTTTCTTTATTCTGATGGTGAATGTGATGGTCCATCATAAGATTGATGATCCGTCGTGGTGTCCGTCAGCTCTTATCCAAAACCCTAATTTTTTAGCTCTATGTTGACAGTGACTTTGAAGGTCCATCAGGAATGTGAAGGTCCGTTAGCTTAGCCATCAAGCCTTATCCAGAATGTCTATTTTTTTGTAATGGCTTTGACAGTTTCAGTGATGGTCCGTCAGGACAATGGCGGTCCATCAACATTCCTGTCAACCACCCTCCACAAATCCTATTTTCCTACATTTTTATCCCTGATACTTCAACAAACACATCAAATTGCACCAAAATAAACAAATAACTCTAACTACACTTAAAACAACACATTGTGGGTTGCCTCCCACTAGTGTCTGATTTATTATCGCGGCACAACTCAGTTATCTTGATTACTCAGACTTTGTCGAGATAAACTGTATTTAAGCATTTAATCGAGTCGATTGGACTAATATATAGCTTGGCTCATTTCCTATTGAATTTGAAGATGCTTTCATCTTCATTCTCAAGTTTGACTACCATAGTTGAGTAGACGTGCGTAACTTTAAATAGGCCAGACCACTTAGACCTAAGTTTACCTGGAAAGAGCTTCAGTCTGGAGTTAAAGAGTAATACCCAATCGCCTTCCTAAAAATCCCACTTTTGAATCCTCCATTCATGATATTTATTCATTCTTTCCTTGTAAAAGTTTGCTCTTTTATAAGCTCTAAGATGGAATTCATCCATCTCATTCAGCTGCCATAGTCTTAGCTCTACTGCCTCTTTCCAATTTAGATTTAACTTCTTTAGTACCTATAAAGCATTGTGCTCCAGCTCTATCGGCAAATGACATGCCTTTCCATAGACTATCTGATATGGCAACATCCCAATAAGTGTATTGAAAGCAGTCCGATACACCCACAAGGCATCATCGAGCTTTTGAGACCAATCTTGCTTACTTGCGTTCACTATTTTGGCAAGGATAGCCTTTTTCTACCGATTCAAAATATCCACTTGCCCACTGGTCTGTGGGTGGTTGGAGTTTCTACTTTATGCTGTTTCACCCCATATTTTACCAAGGTAGCCCAAAATACTTTGTTGCAAAAATGAGATCCTCCATCATTTATGATAGTATGTGGCCCTCCAAAGTGAGAGAATATGTTCTTTTTGAGAGAAGCAACCACTCTCTTACCTTCGTTGTCAGCTAGAGCAACCACTTCTACCCATTTGGATACATAATATTTAACAACCAAGATGTATTTCAACCCATAGGAATTGACGAACGGCCCCATGACATCAATACTCCAGACGTCGAACAATTAAACCTCTAACATTTTTGTCATTGGCATCTCATGGTGCTTCAAAATTAAGTCGTGCCTTTGACCCTGGTCACATATCTTCATAGATTTTCATGCATCCTTGAACAATATTGGCCAATAATATCCACTCTATAATACTTTTCTTGCAGTACAATAATCTACATGGTGACCCCAACTGGGGAAGTATGGTAGGCTTCTAAAATATTCAGCATATCAACTTTTAGGATGCATCTTCTAATAATATTATCAGCACAACGTCTGAATAGATATGGCTCACCCAAGAAGTAAATTTTGGCATCATGGACAAATTTCCTTTTTTGATGAAAGGAAAGATCTTCATCCGTAAGATCGCTCACTACATAGTTGGCAAAGTCCGTGTACTAAGGTAATCTTTCAAGCACTGCAACAAGGATTTGATCATCAGGGAATGCATCATCAATTTTAAATTTATCAGTGATTTCTTGATCTCTCTCAAGCTTGGATAGATAATCTGCAACTTGATTTTCTTATCTTTTCCTATCTTTGACCTCAAAGTCAAACTCTTGTAGAAGTAGCACCCATCTGATAAGGCCCCAGGTTGGGTCGTGTCATTATACCATTGCTATCAAGTAGTTGGATAATTATTTTAGGCAGATGTTAGTAACTCAAAACCATAGGCAGCCAGGTACCTTTTGAGCAACACTGTGCAAAATCGAAAAAACAATGATCCTATTTTTGCCATTACCACGAGGAGTGGTATAACTACTATGGATCCTCTACTACCTGCTATAGTAGCTGCTGTTAATGAGACACCTGTTGTAAAGTCTAAAAGGGAAACATGTGGTGATGATACAGTTGCTAAGGAAAAAGGTAAAGGTTTGGTTGTTGAGCAGGAAATAAAAGATATTTCAAGACTTCCCCTACCTTTTACTCAACGACTAAAGCAAAATAGAGAGAAAGCAAAATTCAATCGATTCATTGAGACGTTGAAAGAGTTGAGCTTGAATATCAATCTTCTTGAGTCATCGAATCAAATTCCTGGATATTCCAGGTTTATGAAATAATTGGTCACAAAGAAGAAATGATATATAATCAAGGATGTTGATGGCTTAGACCACTATAATGCAGTCACTACGAGGTCTTTGGATTTGAAAAGGTTGAACCCGGAGCATTCACTATACCATGCACTATTGGGTGATCCTATTTGCTAAAGCCTTATGTGACTTAGGAGCCAATTTTAATTTTATACCACTGGTAGTATTCAAGCAATTGGGTTTAAACCCTCTGGAACTGACTTCAATGCAACTATTTTGGCTGACCGCATGGTGAAGAAACCTATTGGTATTTCATTTGATATGATTGTGAGAGTGGAAATTTATCTTCCCTGGTAACTTTTTCATTCTTGACTGTAAGGTTGATATTGAGATGCCTACCATATTGGGAAGACCATTTATAGCCACAGGTAGAGTGATGGTTGACATGGAGAAAAAAGAGCTGAAATTTAGAGTCAATGGTAAGAAGGCCACATTCAACATCCAAAAATCAATGAAGCAGGCTACCGACATGAGGGTGATATCGGTAATCAATTGTATTGATGACCCTGGATGTTACTCATATAGGTATCTTAATGAATTCTAAGTAATCAAGATACCTGTGTCATGCCACGACGTTAAATCAAGCACTGCAGAGGAGGCAAATCATGGTATTATTGGTGAAGTCTGAGTAACCAACATAGCCATGTCGTCCTATGACATTAAATCAAGTGCTGAGTGGGAGGCAAACCACTAGTTTAGTGTTCATTTTTTGTTGTTTTTCTTTTGTAGATATTTTAACTTATGAACTTTCCTTAAAGATGGTAAAATTGATACATTCATCAATTTCCAGGTAAGGGGATGATGTGATCAACCCATCATGGTCATAAGTCCCTCATGGGCCAGGTAAGTTGAGCAATAAAGTTAAAAGTTGAAATTTTGATGATGAAAAATAGAAAGTTGTGGACTTTGGCACCTAATCATACTTATGGGACCATAAATCTAGGTTATGGAGCCATAAGTAGCAGGAAAAATATCAAAAAGCCAAGTCTAGATTGTATAAAAGTGGGTCAAAATTTTTGGCCTTGCACTTGTGCCCTACACATGTTGGTTGTGGGTGGCACTTACGCCCCATGCCTGGCCGCATGTGGCATACACAAGTAGCTGCCGTGGCTAGGTCAGTTGTGGGCCAAAATTTTAATTAAAATTTTGGGCCTACCAACACCCATTTATGACTTAAAACAACCCCCATCTATATTTAATCATCCTTAACCTCATTCTAACTCATTCAAAAACTCAAAACTTCACTTTTCTCTTTGAATTCAAACTTCCCTCTTAAAAAATAAACTAATCCCACAATTAAGTAAAGGATCAATTGACACTTGTTTGAGATACTAACTTGTCCCAACACATCAAAAATAAGTTCCAACTTAGATTTTGCTGGAGTTCTTCATTGTTAACTTCTAGTTCATCATAAAAGAGGTAACTTTCTCTGTTTCTAATAATTATGTATTCATTTATTTATTATTTTAAAAAGTTTATATGTGTATTTCCATGCAAAATATGTAGATTCTATCATGCTTGTATATAGAAGACTTGAAGTAGCCTAAAATCTTAATGCATGGCCTTGTTTTGAATTAAATTCTAAAGTTAGGCCCCAACCGAAGGTTGAACCTGAATGAATAGAGTATTACCACAAGTTAAGCATGTTCGTTTGCTTTGAAAATCATGAGTATTGACATATGGGTGTACAGTGGACTTGTTGGGATTTCAAATAAGTTAAAGGATGTGAAAATTAAGGAAAAAATCAAAATTTTTGAATTTTGAGTTTTTCTTCAACTTTTGCAATCCCTCAATGTTGTTGGAAACTAACGACTAGTTTTTCAGTTACCCATGGAACCAAAAGACACTAAGAAATAAAGGCCAATACCTTAAGGAAATTGGAAGATTCTCCTAATACTAGTGGTTCTATAGAGGAGTACCCGATGCAATAATGTAGAGACACTGCAGTTGGGGTGACACACTAAGTTACTAGTGGACAAATGCGCTAGGCTGTTCAAGTAGTTTCATCCCAGTCAAAGATGAATTCAGTATGGTTATCACCCCTACATACTCCTCCACCAAATGATCATAATAATGAGATAGATTCTGAGTCTACTCTACAGGTTATAGCTTAGGACCCCAAGTCTAAGGAGGGGTCCCAGTATTAATCCGAGGATGTTGAGCAGGAGGTACCCTAGTCTAAGAAGGGTACCACCACACAAGCATAATAGTAAGATGTAACCCATCCTAAAAAGGGTACAGATCAGGCTTACCTTGAGGCACCAGTACAGCAGCGGAAGAGTCCTATACCCACACATGCCTTAAAGGCACATTCGAGGTAGTGTGTAGAGGATATGTTGGAGATTTATGATATAAACAGTCATATCTTAGATACTAGTAGGCCTAACAGGATTATTTATGAGGAGTGTCCAATTTGTCTATCAAGTCTTAGGGGAGTACCATAGTTGCAGGTTGCCTTTGATTGCTATCAGTTAGAGAGGATGACGAAACCATACGGTTCGTACAACCTGACTCTGTTACGTGATTCGTATGTATTATACTGATCTATACTAGATCTTTCCATGATCATATTTTCGGGACTGATGATACATATGGGGAAGCCACAACTTGATTATACACTTCTGAGAGGGGTCAGATTTGATCTTTCAGCAGAGACTATCCGCTGGGTCAATTTTAGTCAAGATTATACTACTCCCATATCCACAACTAAGTTTGATTATAGTCTAAGAGTCACATATGATAGACATATTATGCGGAAGACTGAGCATAGATAAGAGAAAGTTGAGGTGGATAGGTGGATAGCTGACTGTATTTCACCTTTGGGTGATGCTACACTATGGATTAAGAGTCATGTATGATCAAGAAGGGTAAGTTGACCTTTGAGGCCAAGTTTTGGTGGTTGCTGTTAAAATATTGACTATTCCCTCTTCTTTAAATAATTTGTTAGCTTAGGAGAAAGTAGCCCTGGTTGTTAACGTGATGGCCATATATGCTATTAATTCTATAGACATCCTCAAGTATGAGATCCATGTAGAGTATTTAGGAAGACCACTAATCTGCCATTCTCTTGCATGATTTAGAGATTATATTTTAAGGCCGATGTACCTAAGATACCAGGAGTAGATGAGAGGGTACTTGGGACAGCTACTGTGTAGATGAAGAGTATGAAAGATCTGGCACGTTCAAGCCTTACTAGGATATTTGAAGAGCCTATCATAGTACCTGGTGCCCAGACTGAGGGCCTATTAGTTTCTCTAGATCCTGGTGTGACACATAGAGGCGACATGGGTATTATTATTGATATTGAGATAAAGGAGTAGAAAGAGGCTCAAAATTTGAGTAATTAGGGTAATGGGACACCAGACATTTCTTCATCATCTATGTGTCTAATATTAGAGCTGGTTGGCGTATCTTCAAACCCTACTCACCCATCCACTATAACTTTTATTAAAGGTATGATTACTATATCTCACAAGTTCTTATAGAGAATAGTGGATAGTTAAAGGGATACTGATGCTCATTTAAGGGTTTTTGAAACCGATATGACTACCCTAGATGGGCAAATAAGGTTAGGCCTTTGGATTAGATTCGAGCAGGCATAGTTTAGATTGGAGGCCGCACAGAGAGCTTTACTGTCTGAGCTATTTGCTGAGTTCCAGGCGTGTCTTAATAAGTTTAAGAGATAGTCATAACCTATTTATAGAGATAGAGACATTGGATCTATCCCAGATAAGAAAGGATTTAGATATGTTATGAGTAGAGGTATGCTCTCTTACAAAGAGCCATGGGGAAGACACTCCCTCAGATATACCCTAGTTGTCAAGATATCACCTTCGTGCATACCACAATAGTTTAATTTCATCGTGAAGAATGATGACAAGGTCCCAATAGTAGGGAACAAGATAGGTCACATCAGAGACCTACATGATCCTAATAAGCCATATGATTAGGCCATTAAAAGTGCCAGACATGATTTGATAGAGATTGCAGTCATTGATAGGTAGAGGCGTAGAGAGATAACTACGAGTGTATCCTCTAGTAGTGCACCGCCACCACCATAGTCTCCGTCAGCGGATTAACCACCATATGGGAATGCTCATGACACGGGTGCCTAGTGCATCCCAGGTATGTTCTCACTTTCCTTTGTTTCATATTATTTTAGCTCATTAAGTACAGTGCATAGTTTATTAGTTGGGCTAGGGTATTCCATAGCCACCATAGATTTTTGTTGCCATGCTTCTTTTCCTATCGGTCATGGTATGGTTATAGAACTGACATGTCTAGGTTAATTTGTATCATATTGTGTTTTGTTTCTTATTGTGTTGTGTTTTTGTGTAATTAGAAGATTTTTAAGTATTTAGCGCAGTAGTTATGTTTTGGTTGAGTATTTAGAACTATGTGAATGTATATATGTGTGACCATTATGGATCTTCTTATGGCATTAGGATTAGGGACATGACAATCACTTACTAACAATTGCATAAACCAGATGAGTAGTAGTTTGTGATATTTACTCTATTCCATGTGTGTGAGAGATGCTACTTAGTTCCTTTTGTGTGTTGGATTCAGAACTTGCCTAATTAGTCTTTACTAGGTTAGAGGATAGTTGGTTAGGAAAGGCCCATAGGCCATTTTTGATTTTAGTCCACTTTTAGCCTAAATGACCATCCACGTATAAATTATATCTCTTGATCCCTGTTTTGAGCATTATATCCTATTTTGTTATTTCACCTATTCACCTTCTTATTTATATTACAATGAACCTATTTTGGCCATGGTCCTCCTTGGATATTGTACACCTTAACTCAGACAAAATACCTAAGTTGAGGGTGGCTAGCATAGGGGTGTGTAGTGTAAAGTGGGTATTTAGAATGATAAAATAAGAGAAAAAAGTTAGTAGGGCCGGGTGTGGCAGAAAATAAAAAGAAAAGAAAGATTAAAAAAAGTGAAAAATAAAGAATGACCACACCCAACCCAAATGTGCATTAAAGAATAAAAAGGGAGAAATAAGGGAGAAAATAAAAAGGAAATTTGCTAGTTAGTGACAAGGATTCTTAGTCACTTGATATGTTCTTATGTACCATACCAGTCCCTAAGCCTACATTACAAGCTGAGAAAATTCCTATAGTGATCCTAACTTGACTGTCTGAAAACTAAGGTAAAGAAAATAAGGGCATGCCTATGGTATTTAATGCACATTGATTGGAACTTATCTTCTGAGTATGAATGTCTCTTGACTATCTTGAAATTAACATACATGATTTCATATGAGTGAGTTGGACTTCTTTGTTGTGAGGGTACATTTGCCATATTGCTAGCTATTTTCATATTTCGGGTAGTGTAACTTGTACATATGCGTGGTTGTCTTTTGCTAATGTAATTCCATACCATGATCCAATTGTGTCACATTATTGTGCTTCATATTTATACATAGTTGGTTTTCAAAAGTGAGGTTGGAGGGGGTGTTGTGTTTTGAGCTTAAAGTGTTGATTGGCTGCCTTGAATAGCCTAGATTCTCTTAGTTAAGCATCGTTTTTGTTTTGTTTTGTTTTGTTGCCTGAGGACATGCAAACATTCTAAGTTGAGGGTGTTGATGTACTATAGAAGTATAACACTTTCGACGCTTACAACTATGAAAATATGTAAGTTTTTGAGGTTGTTTTCTTAGATATGATGCGTCTTGAGTATGTTTTGTAGGAAGTCAGATTTTGGATACTAGGTTCGTGCAAGAAATGAAAAAGGTGTTTTTGGATATTTGTGGGAGAAATTATGGATATTTGGGAAACTTTTTATCTTGTTCGTGATCAAAACATGTGCGGGAATTAAAGAAGAGCCGAATTATGACTCCCAGCACTTGCTAAGTCAACATGTAGACTGTATGTAGTACATGTGGACCGCATATAGGCAAAGCATGTGTCAGAAGTCTAAAATCTTGAGAGCTAACCTGAAGGATTTTTTGGTCTAGGCACTTTCATTCACTACTTGCATCCACCCCACAGGCTGCAAGTACTACCTGCGCCCAAAGTCAAGGCACATGTAGGGACCATAAGTAGCCACCGACCCTTTTTTCTCCTATTTCATCCGGGTTTTTATTTTAGGATTTCCTTATGTACTATAAAATCCCTTATGTGTTTTTAGTAGAAGCTACGCAGTCTTGATATACACAAAATATTTTCCTTCCAAGATTAAATTTTAGTCTTGGAATTCTCTTATATTGACTTTGGTTGATTAATTCAGTTACGGTTTTGGATTTTACCTCTTCTTATTGTGATTTCATTATATGCTTGCAATCATGAATGTTGTTAATTACGTCACAAGCATGAATAGCTAAAACTCATAGCTAGGGTTGTAGAAACCCTAGAAGATTGATGGAGTAGGGGAAGTGCTATTGTTGTTCTAAACCGATACCCATGCATGTATTGGTTTATCTTTAATATAATAGTTTTATTAATGGGTGCACACATTAGGATCCTACCTAGATTATTCATACTTACTCCAAAAGAGGAGAAGTGACTAGGAAAAGATAATGATAACAATAATTTGGAGTTTAACTGTAGATCCATGCTTCTAGGTTTTATCTAAGTAAGATGCTTAGATTTCATCTAATAACTATAGACACAAAAGGTAATAGTTAACTATGACCAAGATAAAGGTTAGTAAGGTGACATCCTAAAACTCAAAAAGGGAAAGAGTGAAATCCTTCAGCTCGTCCAAACGATTGTTGAAGGTACATAACTTATCAATTCTGCATGGAAGGTATCGGGTTGTTCAACAAAGCATGATAAGCCTACGGAGTTGAGAAGCCAAAGAGAAGACAATCCTAGTGTTCACTCACGACTGTTTACAACTGAAGTTGATATTAGCTACTAGTTCTATATTTATACTTAAGGGACCCCTATTTTTTTTCCAGTTCTGGTCATTGATTATAACAACCGAGAGCCATGATTCCACGTATTACTTTAGGATTCGACCCCAACCTTTGTTGAGTTACTATCTTTAGAAGTGAATATAACATGTTATGAGAGGAGGTGTAGATTGGACGTCACTACAATGATAATAAGAATATCAGTAACAACGTGAGTAACTAAATATTTCGGACAACCAAATACCTAACTGAGACTATGCATTTTCCTATCTCCCCAGGCTTAAAAGGGTCAATAATCATACAACAACACAAGGCATAGTCATCACCCAAATCTATGCAACTATCTTATACCGACTGATAGACATAGGCACAAAATGGTGATAGGCGATGCACATGCAAGAATGAATACAAGGTACATAATCAATATCACAACCATCCTTCAGACTTAATCCGAGTATATATATTATCATTACGACATCCTCCGTCGGCCTTGCTGAGTATCAATATCATCATAACAGTATCCTCTGGTCTTGCTGGGTATCAATATAATCATAATAGTACACTCTGGCCTTGTTGCGTATCAATATTATCATAATAGTATCCTTCGGCCTTGTCGGGTATCAATATCATCCTAACATTATCCCCCAACTTTGTTAGGTATCAATATCATCATCATCATCAGTAACATATATATAGATATATAATAGGTTCATGGGCTCAAGCCCTGGTTAAAAGGAGTGTAAATTCATAAGTCTATTGCCAATAGTGAACTTCGAGACTAAATCATTATAAAAGTATAGAAAGGGTCGGAATATCTCACGACCAGAGTAAATCATAGTGTCAAGTTATGGACATAATATTTCTTGGTAAAATATTTAAAATATCAATATTATCCTCTTTTATATATTAAAGTTATCCATTAAGATAGCCAAATATTATTGTAAATAAATCTATTTTTATAGATGAAAAGTGGGTTTTAATCCTTATTTAGGAAGAACAGGAGTAAGATCGTATTTCAGCTAGAATCACATCAATTATTGATATAATAATCATGAATGTACCGAATCTATGCATGCCATCACCAGTAGTGAATCAATTAAGCCGTAAGCAACATACCGCATCATTCTCCATCCCTTACCGGAGAGATAAGTGTGTTTGTATATATCCATAAACTACAACTATATCCTCTACAAGGATAATTACTTCTTGGGTTCAATCGATAGCATAACATTGCCTTTGGCTAGATAAAATATCGAAAATAATCACAACATCATAATCACGGCCTTAAGCCCACATACATATCCAGAACTCATATAAATAACCATGTATATAAACCATCTCACATTTATAAGCCTTAGTGTAATCACGAGGCATGACATCTCTATAAGCAGTTAAGTATATCTATAATCATCTCGCTTATAGGAGGCATCTAACTTCTAGGAGGCTTAATGCATTAAGGAAGCATAATTTATATCTATGAAGCATGTAACATCTACCATACATCTCATATATATAGGTCATATATCATGACTATGAGGAATATCATTTCTAAAGGACATTGGTCATATCTAAGAGGAAATAACATCTCTATGGGCCAAATACCAAGTCTAAGAGAAAATAACATCTCTATGGGCCAAATATCAAGTCTAAGAGGAAATAACGTCTCTCTGGGCCAAATATCAAGTGTAAAAGGGAATAGCATCTCTATGGACCAAATAACATATCTAGGTGGAATCTCTTCTCTAAAGGCCCAATATCATAACTAGGAGGACATAACATCTCTAAAGGCCCAATATCACTTCCTTAAGGAATATCATATCCATAACTCATAAGTCATAATTTTAGGGTATTCATCACAATTTATCAAGTCACGAGGTAAGATTAATCTAAATGCTCACTAACCTCAACTAGGCCTAACATCTAGAACTAAGTCCACAATGGCTAACACAAGTCTTGACCTAAGTGGGTCAGACGATCCCACTTCTAATCCTCAATTTTGTTAATTAGGCAAACTATGCCCCAAACTAGGCTAAGGTATCTAGTTCAACTTCCAGATGTCAAATAAGCCATAATCAAGTCTATGATAGGAACTTCATCTAGAAATATAGGCATTCAAGTCAACTCTACCAAAATTATAGTTTCAACATCACTAGATTAGCCCAACTAAGGTTAATCATACTAACCATGATCCAACACTTAAACCACATCCCAAACCGAGCATTATATCGTATCTATGCTACAAATTAGTCTATGCTAAGGAGAAGGCAATAGGATTTGAAAAGGGTACCAAGTAATTCACCTTACAGGTCCAAAACCCTCATCTAATCCCAAAGAAGTTAACAATCAAGACTAATTTTTTCTTCTCATAATCAATCTTAACGTTTAGATCTACACATAGTATATATCACACATTGTCTACTAAGAAGAGTAGGTAGAAGCCTACCTCAAAGCCTAACCACAAAACCTCACATTATTCACTAACATCCATCTTTACTTCAAAACCCTAAAATGTCATCACACTATTAAAATATAATCTACTCATAAATACGAGTCTAAAGATACCTATATTGCAATATTGTACTTTGGGTCCCGCTTATGGAAAACTTATTTTCGAGGTCAACCCAATATTCATACATGAACAAGAAATAATAACCCTAAAGAAATGGGTGAAAACAAAGAAATTTGGGGCTAAAATCAATCCCTAAGCTATATTGGGGTTTTGAGTCACAAACTAAGAAATTCATCAATAAAGTGATGAAATCTTACCTTAATTCGGATGATAATCACGATAAAAGATGTTAATCATGCTACCAAGAATCCCACAAGTCTAATTTGGAGTTATTACATTCATTGAGGGGTTCTAGGTCTCAAAGATGGGTCAAAAATGGCCAAAACGCGGCCTATAGGGTCCTATACCCATACTAGGTATGGGGATGTTTCTACCACGATCCTAGGGACCATGATTGCACTATCAAGATCACAATAGGCCCTATGTGATCGCGGTGCACTAGCACCAACAAAGTCAAAACTTGTTTTAGACCCTTGAAACTCATTCAGACTATGTTTTTTGCAAATGAACTATGTAACCCATTAAATTTGATGTTTTGGATGCATTGGTGAAGTCAAATTTCCTATTCAAGGTCGTTTAGAAAAATTATGGGCCCCACACCTATATCTACCTATTTTCCCACTTTCCAATCAATAGTTCAAAATGAGTTAAGGTGAATTGGGACCCAAACCAAAGATCTACCTAGCCTAAAATCAATATTTTGGATCTGCTGGCATAGTTGAAATTTGCATCCGAAGTTGTTTTACTAAATTTTTCACCAGTGGTCATTTGGAACTAGTAAAGACTTTAAAACAGGAAATTAGCTCTAAAAATCAAAAGAACTACCCAATATCCGAACCATCGATCCCAGCAAGTCATAAAAAACTTGGGGTAGCTATGAAGAAGCCCTAACGACGAAGATAAGTGGAAATATGAAAAATTACCAGAAGGGTTATGAAAATATCCAATACTAAAAGGACTTTTGTCCTTAAATGTCAATGTATAGAAAGAATCCCAAAAGCTCAAAAGGATGAGGTACTAGGCCAGTGTGCTTTGAGCATGACATCCCAGATAACCTCATCAAAATGAGGACAATTTTAAGGGATTTTTCCACAGGTATCACTTTTTCAACCAGCACCCTTACTTTACTTTCAGGAAGCCAAAAACTTAACTTCAACCGCTAACTGGCCTTCAATTCAACTGAAAAGGCTGATGCATGCAAATCTGAGCCGCCATACGCTGATACCATCTTAATTCTACACAAATAAATCAAAGTCTCATCCATGCCAAAACCAACTCAAGTCATGAGTCATACCACCAACTCCTAATCCAAATATAACCTTCTTTTACCAATCCATACTTGCTATCTACTCCAAACCAGGAGGAAAATCACCTGAGTCCTATTTGCAAAATCTCATTACTGAGAACTTAAAGAACTTAAGATGGCCCAGTAAAAGTCTATATGAAAAACATTAGGATAAGATCATAAGGCACTATCTAGGCATACAAATGGAGATCATATCCATGCCAATGGTACAACTAGTCTGGGTGGCAATCAAAACTAGAATCTAGAATATCAAGGCGTAAGTACTCATCACTGAAAAATCCGATCAAGGATGTCCCATCAACCATGAATGAGCCATATTGAATCTAATTCAAGTAAATTACTCCCACTGAGTATATCATCCAAAATTTCCAAAAAAGATTGATGACTTATGGTAAAAAAAAGAACCAATATTGGTTACATGAGCTAACATCTGAACACCTATCAACTATAATACCACTGAAGTCGAGAAAATCAAATAGGAAACCACGGAGTAGGCTCAACTATCCTACAAATAAAATCCAAATGGACATAAATCTAAAATGAAGCCTTCATGCAAGTCTATAACTCCTAGCAAAAATCTCAATACTGAGGCTGAATCACTTGATGTCAAATACCCAAACCAAACTTGGAGACGGGTAGGCATACATATTTCAACTCTTTCATAACTTCCAAATCGCCATTCCAAGGCATCAAGTAAAAACTGAACTAATAAGCCTATATCATTACTAACCATTCAATCGACTTTAGTATCCAAATCTGATATATCCAGATCAATCATATCAAGCAACGGTCGAGATACATCTATAGAGTAAAAATCACCATAAGGATAACCACTGATTGGAAAAACATGCAACCAACTTTATATTATCTAGAGGGTATGAAATATTTTCACAAAATAAAAATCATACAAAAGGATGAATCGCTATCTAAAAATACAAATAACCCATTCCATAATAGCTAGAGGGCATGAACTATCCAAACATGCTCAAAGACTTCCCAAGGATGTAAACTACACCAGTAAGAGCAAAAACTCTAGTAACTCTAAGACTAGCACTTAACCTAAAACTAATCAATCCACCACTATATCTCATCAAAGAATAGCCATAAGGATATATAGTCAAGGAGAAACACTCCACCAAGGCTCATTAGGCCATACAAACTCTAATTTAGGATCTCCCAAATCCACCCAAAAATCACATCATAGAAGATTAAATATGCCAATCTTGAAATCAAGGTCAAAGTAAAGACCAACACCAAAAAATCAAACAACTCAGGATAAAGAATTTCTAATTTGCTAACTTAAGAAACGATCACAGGAACTATCACTTGTCTCTATATTGCTAACTCTACTTTATACAAAAACCATATCAAAGTGAGAATGGAGTATCCTAATCCATACAAATAACAAGGGAAAACTATCACAAGGGAACATACCTAACCAATCTAAGTGATAAATCTATGATATCTCGACCTTAATATTAAAATCACTATACGATGATGGAATAGCCACAAACAAAGAATGGACCCAAAATTGGTCATGCTCAAAATAGGCTATATAGGAAAGGATAGACAAAACAATAACGTTCACAACTAGAAGGCAAGTCTAAGAATCCCAATCTCAAAAAATGGGCGATACAACTGAGTCGTGGACTCAAGAGTCATAATTGAACCATAGAAGGTCAAATTACCTTTGATGTCACAATATGTACCTAAATTAATCTAACATAGCTAACCAAGAGGGAAATAATCAACCTTGTCATGCTAGGGGAAAGAAATCATCAAAGCAATCTATATCTACTCAATTCACCAAATAAGATCACAAAGAAATAGAATTCAAACTATATAACACTAGTTTATACAACTACCTAGTGAGGATTAATTGCATCAAGTAATAGTATCAAATAATATAAATAACCTCAATTAGTGATAGCAATAGAAACAACAACGTGAATATCAATTTACTGAAATAAGAGGTACAAAAATAATCATCAACATCATGTACCACTCAAGGGCCATAATAAGTCCAATGAGCCAAGATAAATGGGACTCAAACCCAAATTTCACACTCATAATAACAAATATCAACATATATCTACTCTATCCACTACTAAAATAAATAAATCACAGAGTAGTAACTTAATCATGAATTCAATAATAATGCACATAATAACTAATATTAATTCATTAAGGCATATAATTATCAATGGGTATAAAAAACCCAATACTTATTATAAAATATTAAGTGGGAAATAAAAGCACACCTATCATGGTGAAATCTATAATCACATGCATTATGGTCCTAGGGAGAATAAATCTTAATAGGTCCAAACTCAACCAGCTTACTAAATCATCAACTGAAGTGCCAAGCACACTATCTCTAACTAAATATGACACAACATAATGAAGTTGATCTGCATAAGCTGAATGGTTAAAAATCCCATGACTAGGATAATCTCTAGTCCAGTAGTTGATCTCACTGCATTCGTAGCAACTCGTGAAGCATCAACATAGAGAGAACATAAACTGAGCCAAAATAGATAGCCAATTAAAGTTGAGAGAAATCTCTAGAATTATGGCCATCCTTTCATAATCATATCCTATCTTAGGAACTTTAGGTTGCCGAGGATATAATGCCCTGAGTATGGTACCCAGAATGATACATGATGCCTATGACCCCGAAGGACCACAAGCTAACCCACGACTGATATCTATACCTGTATAGTGCAAAATATATGTATACACATATGAAAATAAAGGCTGAAAGGCCATAAGGTTCAAATCTGATAAAAACAAAACATTTAGGTGGGGAATGAAATACCCAAATAACTATAGTAAACTATCTGAAACATAATAGTATGAAAAGCCTCTAACTATCTGAATAAGAAGTTGATGTGACATGTCCCCAACTAACTCTAAATATTGAAATAAGCTAAGAACTAAAATAATAAAATAATGATCATATCCTCGAAGGATGAGGACTCACTACTGAGTACTGGAATGCTACTGATGCTCTAGAGATCATGCTTTTAAACCTATGGAATAAAACAACATAGCATAAATGCGTTAATACATTTGAATGTACTGGTATGCATATGAGGTAGGCTGAATACATGGGGTTTAAATGTATGAACAATACTAACTGACTGAATAACATGAATGTGAGAATACATGCAAGAATAGTAACTATAACTGAGACCATATTGACACTGGTATGGGGTTTTGAGTACTAATTTACTGACGTCTGAGTTTACTGATATTGATAACTGAGTCTACTGAATACTGAGAGACTGATGCATATTACTGATAAAAGAAAGACTATTTCTGATAGTTCTGATTATAAAGAACTAGTCTGATTGACTGTATCTAACAGTCCCAAAATCTAATACTGATAACATGGGTTTCATAAAATTAATATATTAATTGAGTTCATGATAACATGATTACTATGTCTGAGTACTAATAACATGAGTGACTGTATCTGATAATCCTGATACTGATGGAACTAGCTGAGTTTCATACTGAACTGAGTTGACTGTATCTAATAGTCCTAAAATTTGTAGAACTATATGAGTTCTATTACTGAGACTGAATGACTGTATCAAATAGTCTTGATCTGTAGCTGAAACTGTGGGAAGTAGTCATCTAATTGATATGCCTCAAATAATGCATTATAGCTGAGTTGGGGTCTAATCTGTAACCCCAATTAGAAGGGTGTCAATACCGCACCACCAGTAAGGACAAGCTGTGGGTGACTCTTATCTGATAGTGTCCCTAAAAGAGAATGGTGGGACCCTTATTTGACTGTATTTATCCACCTCATCAACCCTCATCTGACAGTATTGATGTCTCAATCTATGCTAACTACGTAGTTCTGGAATGCAAGGATGACTTCTAAGAATAACACCCTTATCTGATAGTGGGTTCCCATCCTTGGGTTCACTCGGTGCTAATTCCTACTCCCATCTGAATAGACACTGAACATGGATTAGTGAACTGAATCGGACTGAATTAACTGAGTTTTTGTTGACTGATGAAATAGTACTAAGATTACTGTATTACTGAGCTTTTTTGAGTCACATGACTAACTGAGTTCTATGGATCATGGCTTGACTGAGCATATCATGAAAACATGACACAAACTCTAGGCACACAACTATATTTTTCGGGTACAAGTACCTCCAGGACTCGATGGGGAGAAACTGACAAAGCATGACTTTCTCGAATACATGACCAACATCAAAATCCATAATATAATAAGTTGGAGATTTCATAAAGTACAAGTTCTAAAGCACCACAATGGCTACACATATATCCATACTTCATTGACTAAGACTTTTCATCAAACACTTGACGTGCATAAATTTGTACATGAATGGAGATTTCATATTATTATACTAGTATGACACTTTTCCTTCCCATAGGTATTTAGTGAAACATATGGGGAGCATGCTTTGGTTATACAATCATCAACACATCTAATAATCATGGCTACATCAATCAACTTGTAAATTGAACGAGGGTTTATCATAATTGTTATGAAAATCTTCATATACTTGGGTTAATTATTGAAATATGTAATTTAAAACATGAATCAAAACCCCACAACATCATGAATATGAATTTCAATTCTATTTAAATCATGAACATTCATAAAGACACAAATCTTGTATTTTGAAAAGAGATTCTTGAGTTTCATAGGTGAAAGAGACCCATGAATCAACACATGACATACCTTAAAGCTTGATTTTAAGAAGATTCATGGTGAAATTCATCAGATTTAGATCTTCTATTAAAACCCTAAGGCCTGTTCTTGAGAGAGTTTGAGAGAAAGTGAGTAAATTTTGGTGAATTGAGGCTGAATTTCGTGTTTATGGTGTTTTATGTCATGGGGGTATGATTTAGAGTGAGGAAAAAGACTAAAATACCCCTACAAAACTACTTCCCAATTACTGAAATACTCAGCTGATGACCAAGTCTGATAAGCCATTAGATATGTGATGGCCAGTCAGATTTTTCGTCACTCAGTTGCCAGGCTAACATGCTGGAGTAAAATGGGTATAACATTTTACTCTGATATCAGATTTGGGAAAAATTGGTATTGTTGGAAAGCTAATTCAATTATATATCTGTTGGTGTGTCATGCTCTCAAAAAATTTGTAGTATAATGAGAGATATTCTAATTTAAAGTTGACTTTACCAATATCCTTCTCAAGAATTCAATCGATAAAGAATGTTTTGATTTTCCTAATAACTAGGACATGTTTGAAACCTTAATTGACATCAAACTTGATCATGAAACTACCAAAGAACCATGATTTACTATGCATAAGCTTGAAATATAGTGCTAATATTGATTTGTATTTTTTAGTGTATTATAGAGAAATACATGCTAACTCTGTCTAATTGACTAACACTTATCTAGGGCATTCTATGAACTAGTGTTTTATCATGAAACAACCAAACCAAGATCCTAGAATACTTCAATATACCACCCTTCATAAACCAGAAGCTGTCATGGACTGAAGAACCATACCAAAACTCCGCAAGTCTGATAAGGACTCTGCCCACTATGAACATAATAACTAATCTGAAAACCACTCATAGTCTAAACTGCCACTTGTATAGAGTTGATATACTGCAAGTGAAGCTGAACTCTACCAGAAGGATCCTCACTCTTGGGTAAAATACCAAAAGCATTATCCGATAGCATGACCTCTTACTGCCACTTCCATAAGCCTTAAAACACATTTTCTCTATGGTTCTCTTAGAATGATGGAAGGAAGACCAATCCCTATAAAGTGCTATAATGCCAAACTAAGTGACAATATAGTCCTCTAACACATCCATGCACCAATGTTCATCTCAGAAGGATATAACATAAGAAATTCCTAGCCCACTTAAGTAATCTAATCTCATACTCAAAACTTAGTAAAGAACCCTGATGAATACGAATAATGAAAACATTGTCCTTGCTTGATGATTTGAATGTCAGTTATGGCTGTAAGGGGTCTGCTACATGGCTTGAATTCTCAATGCTGAACCTTAAAGGACTGAAGTAGTCACGAGCTCAACTGAGGTCTGAGCTAGCCCTAAATTCTTTGGCTGATGTTGAAGGTCTTCAATATCTACTCACGACTCTCTAGTCTAATTAAAAAATCCTAAATTTTAACCTTTAGACAATTTCCTAGAAATTCATTCTTAGAACCCAATACAACTTATGGGTACGAGCTATATGCTAGGGTATGAGTGGTATGTTCCTATCATATGTTGATTAATATTAGTTGGTGGGATCATTTTTTCACTAGAATGGGTACGACTTAGGGGTATATGTCATTGGGCTTGGTACGAGTCTTATTAGGGACTCATATGGTAGAAAGTATTTGATCCTCCTAGTATTTTATTCTACCAGGGATATAAGTTATGGGTACAGATCATATGCTGTAGTTACGACTTGGTTGGATAAGTTATATACTAGATAATATTTGATCCTAGGGTTGAGGCTTTGATACGAGTGGTGGATATTAATCGTATAGGAGGGTATGACTAGTATAGGTCAGTGGTATCCCTATGATTGATTTTTAAGGAATTTAAGTAGGGGTATTCTAGACGTTTTCCTACTTACCTTAACTAGGAACCACGACATCTAATACACTTAGGATGTTATTTGCCCTATTATCCTATTCATTAACACTTAGCAACTATTTCAAAGCATCTTATAATTCTCTTAAGAGCTTTTGGGGGAAGAAGTCTAAGGTTTTATATTATAGATTGCTTTGGGGCTTGTCTTTGTGATTTTATTCCATTAATTCTTTGGTATAAGTCATGATTCTTTCTGGCATTTTAATTTTAACTAAAGTCATGGTTTATATGATTTATTTCATGGTTTTACTATTTCATGATTATGGTTTTCAACTATTATTTAGGGGTTTTGATATTAAATGCTTGGTTATGTTTTTCTATGATTTTAGTTATGCTTTTATATGCATTAATGGTGATTTTGAAGAATTGTATTGCATGGTAATTGTTTAATGGTCTTTGGAATTAGTGTTGGTTATATTATGCTCCTAAGGTGTTTGATAAAATGCTAATAAAGATATGTTTATTGGATTGATTTCTTTTAATAGAAATCTTGAATATTTTAAACTGGATAAAGGATTTATGCATGGTGGGTTGGAAAGGCTAAAGTCTAAATGGTTATGCTTTTGGAGAACATGGAAGTCTCCAAGTGAATTTAATATGGTAATGGGAAGCGCATCTATGGACCCTATAACCTAAATTATTTGGCTATGGTTATTACTTGCTAGTAAGGGGTGGTATGACAATACCACTGATATTGGCCTTTGTTAAAAAATTGTGAATGGATTGTTCGGACATGGTTTTAATTGGGAATTAATGGCAGGGTGTGTATCTAAGCCATGGAAGGTATCAGTCCCAAAGGGTACAAAAATAAAAACTCATATTTGCCAATACAAGGGGCCTGTGATGATCGTGTGTGTTCATCACATTTTATATTAGGGGATGTACAAGTTATCCTATAGGATATTACCTGGTTGTGCAGCTACACTAACTGGGGCCCTTTTAGCAGGTGAAGCTGAACCAATATGGCCTATGGGTGGTTAGGATAGTAAAGCTACACAACCCAGGTAAAGGTTTAATTGCATGCTAAACCTGGTTCCTTTCCCCGACACTTATATATATATGGTTGTATGTATTATGGATGGTTTTACTTGATTTTACATCTGGCATTATTTTATCCTTATCTTGAGATTCATACTAGCAGTCATTTGCTAACCCCATCTACTGGCGGCTGTATACCCACACTATGAAATAACCAATAATTCTCGTCCTTTTGTTTATCATGTGGATTCGATATAAATATTTGGACTGAAGTGGTGATCTTCCATCCCTTTTTGAAGGCATGATTGCATGTTATGGACTTTTGTAGACACTTTTTTTTAATTTGGATATTAGTTTTGGCCATAGTTAGGGGCATGTCCCAACCAAATTTGTTTACTCTTTTAAATAGAGTCTTTATGGTACTTCTGATTGTAGGTATGGGAAGGATTTGTAATGGTGTCATCCTTTGCATTGGAATAAGCCAGTGGGCTCACATAATTGGATGATTTTATTGATTGTTCTATCATATTATCTTTTGGGTTTACTTTTCATATTATGTTTTGGTATTTCCTTTGGTTTATGGTGTATGGTTTGGTTTGGTATGGTTGGGCAGTTGGTGTGGTATGGTTGTACTCAGTTGGTTTGGTCACATTTGTGACCTTATCCCAGAGTCGTAATGAGAACAATAATGCTATCTAGTTATATGTTTAAAGTTTAGCCCATCGAAGGCTAGATATTGGTAGTTGGGTTGGGTAACAAGTGGCGTTTCCCGTTCTTGGTTGGATTTAGGATGCCCATTATGACAAGGCTTAAAGTTGGGTCGCGTCAAGTTGATATCAGAGCCTAGTTTCATCGTAAACTGGGAAGTCTACAAAGCTATGTTGAGTAGAGTCTATTTTGGGGGTGTAAAATACGCCACACTCATAAGAAAGAGGCTGGAAGACATTTAGAAATATTTCACTTTCTCAGTATTCTATCTTCAAGCCCGAGTTCTCAATCCTGGAATCTCTTCTAATCCTTGTTTGTTCGTCTTAAAGATCATACCTTCTAGATCTTGAACATAAGAAAATTCTTCCGTCCCATCTAAAGATAATGCTGAAAGGGTACGTCCTATATTTGGAGTACATCTTTGATCTCATGGTCATATTCATGATAGTTCTAAAGTTCCTCCTATTCTTGCTAGTTATCCTCAGGTCTCTTTGAGCAATGTAACGAATGTAAAATTTCATCATTCTATCCTTTTTATTGCCCAACTAGTTACTGCTGAGGCTGAGCGGGGTATGAATGGTGCTTTATTTATTGAGGCTACAAGGGTTGGTCAATTTATGAAGATTGGTCCTCCAATTTTTATTGGGGTAAAGGTGGAAAAGGATCCACAAGGCTTTTTGGATGAGATGGAAAAAATCTTCTAGGTGATGTAGGCTACTAATATAGAGGGGTTTAACTTTGTAGCTTATCAGCTCAAGGATATTGCTTATCAGTAGTATGAGAAGTGGGACAGGGATAGAGGTAATATGGAAAAGAAATGGCTATGGAAAGAGGCCTTTTCTAATGCCTTCTTGGATCGTTCTTTCCTTAAGAGTTAAGGGAAGCAAGATGGAAGAGTTTGTGAACCTCAGGAAAGTGAAGATGTCAATAAAGGAATTTACTTTGAAGTTACATCATCTATCAAGGTATGCTACTGATTTGATGGATGATATAAGTTTGATAATGAAGAAGTTTGTTTCTAGGTTTAAAAAAGATTTGATTTTTAAGAGAAAGACTGCCTTTCTGATTAAAGATATGGTTATCTGGAGGTTGACTGTTCATATGCAGCAGGTTGAGGATGAGAAGAGAAAGCAGGCAGAGTTTGGGGACAGGCAGGGAAAGAGGAACATGTTTTCTTATCAGGAAGGTGTTTAGTCTCTGAGTGGTAAAGATGGTGGAAAATGTAAGGAAAAGAAGTAGAGGAGTTTGGGCTCCCTTTCTACTATTGCTTCTTGTCAGTCTGGAGATAGTCATCATCAAGGTGGTGATAATTCTCAGGCACAGGTTGCCCAATATTAGGTGAGAGAAGGTCAGTCAGTTTTTTCATATCCTAATTGTCGATTCTGTGCTCGTTCTTATTGGGGATATTACAGAAAAGAAAAGGACAAATGTTTCAACTGTGGCTAGGTAGGCCATTGGCTTAGGGATTATCTGGTCAATAAGGTTAATACGGGGGTGAATAAAATTTCTTTAGCTTCATATTCTATTTCTACACCTGGTCGGGTGGCATCTGCTTTTTTTTACTACTCCTGGTGCTAGTGTTAGTCAAAATAGGTTGTATGTTTTGGCACCTCGATAGGAATCTGAGGCATCACTTGATTTCATTATTGGTACGTTACAACTTTTCTCCCGTGATGTATATTATTTGCTTGATTCAGGGTCCACTCTTTTTATGTGACTTTATATATGTCAGTGTTATTTGGTTTTGATTTAGAAGTTATTTCAGATCTGTTTTCTATTTCTACTCTGATAAGTGACTCGATTATTGCTGAGCGAGTCTATAAGGGGTGTGTGGTATATGTTGGTAGCAAGCAGACCTTGGTAGATCAATTTAAGTTGGATAAGGTAGATTTTGATATAATTATAAGTATGGATTGGTTGCATTCTTGTTATGCATCTGTGGATTTTCATACCTATAAGGTTATCATTAAGTTTCTCGATGAACCGGTTAAAGAATAGGAAGGTAGTTCCTTAGCTCCTAGGGGGTGTTTTATTTCTTATCTTAGAGATCTGAGGTTAATCTCTATGGTTTTTCTTTATCACTTGGTCTGAGTTAAAGCTACTAACTCAAAAGGTCCTTTTTGACTTTGGTCCCTATGGTTTATAAGTTTCTAAAAAGTTTTTTAGATGATCTTCCTGGTGTTCCCCCAAATAGGGAAATAGAGTTTGGTATTAATTTGCTTTTGGACACTCAGAATTTCTATTCCTTTATATAGAATGGCTCTGGTTGAGTTGAGGGAACTCAAGGAGCAACTTAAGGATTTCATGGATAACGGGTTTATTTATCCTTGTATTTCTCCATGGGGTGCACCGATGTTGTTTGTGCGCAAGAAGGATGGTTTCCTTCAGATGTGCATTGACTACAGGAAGTTGAACAAGGTGACAATCAAGTATAAGTATCCTCTTTCTTAGGTAAATGATCTGTTTGACTAGTTAAAGGGTGCCAAGTTCTTCTCTTAGATAGATCTTCGGTCTGGGTACTATCAGCTTAAGATTAGGGAGTTGGATATCCCTAAGATAGATTTTTGTACTCGGTATTGGTATTTTGAGTTCTTGGTGATGTCATTTGGGTTGACTAATTGTCCAACAACATTTACAGACTTAATGAGCAGAGTGTTCAGGTAGTATTGGGATCTCTTCGTCATTGTGTTTATTGATGACATTCTAGTTTATTTGAAGAGCGAGGTGGATCATGCTAATCACCTTCATATGCTGTTACTGACCTTAAGGGAACAATAGTTGTAATACAAGTTCTTTAAGTATGAGTTCTGGTTGAGCGCTTCGCCTTTCTTGGGCCATATTATTTCTAGTGAAGGGATCATGGTGGATACATAGAAGGTTGCTGTGGTGAAAAAGTGGCCTAGGCATATGACTCCATTCGATATTTGAAGATTCATAGGTTTAGTCGAGTATTATAGGCGGTTTATAGAAAGCTTTTCTTTAATAGTTACTCCTTTGACAAAGTTAACTCAGAAGAAGGTTAAGTTTTCTTTGTCGGATACTTGTGAAGGGAGTGTTAAGAAGTTGAAGGATAAGTTGACTTCGGCTTCAATCCTAACTTTACTGGAAGGCAATGATGGGTTTGTGGTTTATCGTGATACATCTCGGGTAGGGCTGGTTGTGCTTTGATGCATCATAGAAAGGTGATTTCCTATGCTTCTAGGTAGCTGGAGCTACATAAGAGAAATTATCTTACTCATGATTTGGATTTCTTGGCGGTTGTGTTTTCCTTACAAATATGGTGGCATTATTTGTATAGTGTTCACGTGGATATCTTTTCTGATCACAAGAGTCTTTAGTACGTTTTCACTCTAAAAGAACTTAATCTCAGGCAGAGGAGGTGGCTTAAGTTTTTCAAATATTATGATATGAGTCTTCACTATCACCCATGTAAGGCTAATGTGGTTGCTGATGCTCTTAGCAAGTTTCCATGGGTAGTTTGGCTCATGTGGAAGAGGGCAAGTGGGAACTAGGGAAGGATATTCACCACTTCACTAATCTTGGGGTTTATCTCTTGGACTCTAAGGATGGTGGTGTGATGGTGCGAGAAGTGATTCGATCGTTACTTAGTGTAGAGATTAAGAAGAAACAAGTTCTAGATCCTATCTTGATGAAAATTAAGGGTTATATTGGTGTGTAAAAGGTAGTGGTATTTGAGATTAGTAGTGATGGTACTTTATGGTACCAAGGGAGTTTGTGTGTTCCTGATATTGATGGGCTGTGACAAATGATTTTAGATGAGGTGCATGAGTCGTGTTATATTGTTTATCCCGGATCGACTAAGATATATCATGATCACAAGGAATTCTACTGGTGGAATGGCATTAAGAAGGATGTGGCTGATTTTATAGACAAGTGTATGGTGTGTCAACAGGTTAAGGTTGAGCACATTAGGCCTGGTGGGTTGTATCAAGAAATTGAATTGACCTAATGGAAGTGGGAAGTAATCAATATGGACTTCGTTACCAGTTTTCCTTGGTCTCGTAATCAGTATGATTTAATTTGACTCATCGTGGATAGGATGACCAAGTCTAAACATTTTTTGCTAGTGCGAACTACCTTTTCGGCAGAGGATTATGCACGATTGTATCTTTAGGAGATTGTGAAGCTGTATTGGGTCCCTATTTTGACTATCTCTGATCATGGTATAAAGTTTACGTCTTATTTATGATGGTATTTTCAGAGAGGGTTGGGGACTAATGTTAGTCTGAGTACTACTTTTCATCCATAGTCAGATGGGAAAGAAGAGAGAACTATTAAGACATTGGAATATATGCTTTGGGCTTGCGTAATTGACTATGGTGGAAATTGGGTTGAGCATCTACCATTAGCGGAGTTTGCTTAGTATAATATCTATCATTCGAGTATTGGTATGGTTATTTTTAAGGAATTGTATGGTAGGAGGTGTTGATCCTCTATTGGGTAGTTTCAGCTTGGAGAAGCGAACATGTTTGGTCCAGATTGGGTCTATTAGGTGATGGAGAAGGTCAAGGTGATTGGGGATAGGCTTAAAGCTGCCCAAAGTTTCCCAAAGTCCTATGCGGATGTTAGGCATAGAGACTTAGAGTTTAAGGTCGCGGATAGAGTGTTCCTCAAGGTGTTTCCCACGAAGGGAGTGATGTGGTTTGGAAGAAAGGGGAAACTCAGTCCTCGATTCATTGGTCCTTATGTGATTTTATGGAGAGTTGGAAATGTTGCTTATGAATTGGAATTACCATCTAGCTTAAGTTTGGTTCATCTGGTATTTTATATTTCTATGATGAGAAAGTGTCTTAGTGGTCCTACTTCGGTTGTTCCTTTGTAAGGATTGGGTATTTTGGATTGTCTGTCTTATGAAGAGGTCCCGATTGAGATATTAGATAGGCAAGTTCATCAGTTATGGACCAAGGATGTTTCTTCGGTTAAGGTTTTATGGTGGAACCATAAGGTGGAAGAAGCTACTTGGGAAGTAGAAGAGGATATGAAGTCCAATTTTCCGCATTTGTTTACTTCTCTTGGGATTCATTCGGAAGGTATGTGTCTCAAATACATTTATTTTTTGAGTTTGTTAAATAAAAGATTAACATCTTTGCCTCTTTGTTTTCAAACTTTTTTAAAGGGATGTTAGGTAATACAAATGATTCTGTGTGCGGTTACCCCTACCTTGTCCGTCGTTTGGAAACAAATTATCCTAGTAAGGGAGACTTAAACATCCTGGGCTTTGTCCCTTAGAAAATTTCCTGGAAATCTATTCTCCAGACATAATATGACTCAAGGATATGAGCCATATGCTGGGGTATGAGTGGTATGGTCCTATCGTATGCTGACCAGTGTTAGTTGGTGGGATGGTTTTGGTCACTGGAATAGGTACGACTTAGGAGTATGAGTTGTAAGGCTTGGTATGAGTCATATCAGGGACTTGAATGGTGGGCAGTGTTTGATCCTCCAGGTATTTTATTCTGCCAGGGATACGGGTTATGAGTATGGATTCTATGCTATGGTTACAACTTGGTTAGATGAGTTATATACTGGACAGTATTTGATCCAAGGTTTAAGGCTTAGATACAAGTGGTGGATACCGATCGTATAGGAGGGTACGACTCATATGGCTTAGTTGTATCCCTGTGATGGGTTTTTAAGAGATTTGAGTAGGGGTATTTTGGACATTTTCCTACTTACCTTAACTAGAACCCATAATTTCTAATACACTTAGGAGGTTATTTACCTTATTATTCTATTCATTATCACTTAGAAAATATTTCCAAACACCTCACAATTCTCTCAAGAGCTTTTGGGGCAAGAACGTTAGGGTTTCATTTTATGGATTGCTTTAGGGCTTTTTTGGTGATTTCTTTCCGCCAAGTCTTTGGTATAAGGCATGATTCTCTTCCCTCATTGTAATTTCAACTAAAGGCATGGTTTATATGATTGATTTCAAGGTTTTAATATTTCAAGATTATGGTTTTCAACTATTATTTGGGGGTTTTGACATTAAATGCTTGGTTATGGTTTCCTATGATTTTAATTATGATTTTATATGCATTAATGGTGGTTTTGGAAAATTTGATTTCATGGTAATGGTTTAGTGGTCTTTGGACTTGGGTTTGGTTATATTATGCTCCCAAGGTGTTTGATAAAATGCTTAAAAAGATATGTTCATTGCATTTACTTCTCTTAATAGAACTCTTGCATGTTTTAACTGGATAAAGGATTTATGCTTGGTTTAAATGGTTTGGAAAGGGTAAAGGCTAAATGGTTATATTTATGGTGAACATGGAAGTTTCCCAAGTAGATTTAATATGATAACGAGAAGGGAACCTAAGGTCCCCTTAACCTAAATGGTTTGGCTATGAATACTACTTGCAAGTAAGGGGTGGTATTATAATACCACTAATATTGGCCTTGGTTAATAAATGGTAACTAGATTATTTGGAAATAGTTTTAATTGGGAATTAATGGAAGGATGTGTATATAAGCCGTGGAAGGTGGCGGTCCCTGGGAGACCAAAATCAAAAACTCATATTTGCGGATATGAAGGGTCTTCGACAACTATGTGCGTGTGTCACATTTTATATTGGGAGATGTACTAGTTATCCCATGGGATATTCCCTAGTTGTTCGGCTACACACATTGGGGGCCTTTCAATATGGGGAGCTGAACCTGTATGGTCCATGGGTGGTTAGTATGTCAAAGCTACACAACCCAGGTAAAGGTTTAAATGCACGCTAAACCCTGTTCCCTTCCCCGACACTTATATATGTATGGGTGTACGCATTATGGATGGTTTTACTTGGTTTTATAACTAACATTATTTTATCCTTATCTTGAGATTCATGCTAGCGGTCATTTGTTAACCCCATCTACTGGCGGTTGTATACCCTTGCTATGTAGGAACTAGCCATTCTACTCATCCTGTTTAGCTCACGGATTTGGTATCAGCATTTCGATTGAATTGGTGAGCTTCCATCCTTTTTGGAAGGCATCATTTCATGTTATGGACTTCTTTAGACACTTTTTTTTTTATTTTTGATATTGGTTTTGGCCATGGTTGGAGGCATGCCCCAACTGGATTTGTTTACTCTTTTGGGTAGAGGCTTTGCAGTACTTCTGGAGGGTTGGTATGGGTGGAATCGGTACTGGTATCGGCCTTAGCATTAGAATAAGCCGGTGGGCAGACATCATTGGATGATATTAATGGTTGTTCCATTATATTACATTTTGGGATTGATTTTCATATTATGTTTTGGTATTCCCTTTGGTTGATGGTCTATGGTATGGTTTAGTATGATTGGGCGTTTGGTGTGGTACAGTTGCACTCCATTGGGTCGGTCACGGTTGCAACCCTATCCTCGTTTTAATGACAATGATAACGGTATCTTGTTATATGTTTGAAATTTATCCCATCTAAGGCTGGATATAGGTGGGTGGGTCTGATAATAGAGGCAGTCCTCAGTTCTGGTTGGACTTGGGTTGCCCATTATGACAAGGATCTTGGTCAGGTCATGTCACTGATGCTGTATATAAATTCTAAAAACCCGTGCTGAAGTCTCGTACATATCTGTCGATAGCATCACACCATCCTTCGAGGATAGAATAAAGTCAAGGAATGTGTTCGAGGTTCATGGCAATGTGGACACACGATAAGGCGTCAAGAAGTGAACTTCCTAAAATGTCCCTATAACCTCCCGAAGATAGGTCAGGGACATCTTTGCACCGATCTGCAAAACTCTACCAAATACTTAGCTCTTGTACTAATACACTGGTGAAACCTAGGATCTAATACCAATTTATTATGACCTAATTTTTTAGGCCATGATGGTGCCTACTATAACCCAAAGTAGGCAAACCAGACTAGTAGTCCAGAATGTCTAGTAATGGACTACTCAATAACATAAAAAAAGAATGCAGAATAAATAAAATAAATATCAATACATAATAAAGTCCCAAAACCTGGTGGTATCAGTACAAGAGCTTCTAATACAATAAGTGTTCAAGAGTGAAATATCAACAGAATTACACTGATACATCTTATTTCTGAATAAAATATAGAGACTAGTTAAATATATAAGAGAGAGGTAAGTAATACTCTGAACATCAAGAGCTCACTCTTAGTCTCCAAACCATGGCTTCTCTGCACGAATGCACATATCAATAGTGTTAA
This sequence comes from Capsicum annuum, assembly GCF_002878395.1. Classification (NCBI taxonomy): domain Eukaryota; kingdom Viridiplantae; phylum Streptophyta; class Magnoliopsida; order Solanales; family Solanaceae; genus Capsicum; species Capsicum annuum. The sequence goes on from NC_061115.1 coordinate 129,817,901, forward strand.
CCCGTACTATGATATGCCCATGTAGAAGTGTAGTATAGGTACTAAATGAATGGTACTTAGTAGGCAACTACCACCTAATCTCCAAATCTAAAACAGATATACATAACTTATAAACAGAATAGAAACAACACCCAAATGTCCAGCAATCATATAAAAAAGCCAGTGATATAACAAGTATAGCTTATTCAATTCATGTCCAAAAGACTAACATAATAGGACTAAGTAAGTATCAAGGATGAACTATCCTATTCCAGTCATACTCATGAATCTCAATATTATACCGTATATCCCCAACTAATAAATGAATAAAGAGTGAAAGAAGAATATACTATAATATATAAGGCCAAGGAATGAATATACAATCCAAATAAATGAAGCAAGACGGTAATACCATAGTCACATATAGTTAGATATACATACATATAGACATAAGGTAATCTAGAAGCACTTCCTGGATCATCATATCTTCATTTTAAGGCCTCATTTTATTCCTATCAGGATTTAGTATAAAACTATTTAAGATTTCTAATCAATTTGTCTCATCATGAACTAATAATGTATAAAAATTAAATCCGTAGGAAGAAGGGGTTGAAAACATACCTTAAATCTCGATACCAAATCAATGACCAATCTATGATAAACTAGCCATAATAATGATAATAACAATATCAATAACAACGTAACCAACTATTTTGGATAACTAAATACATACCTGAGCCTATGCGTTCCCCTACCCCCCAGGATTGAAAGGCTTAATCAGCACACAACAAGATAAGGAATAGTCATAACCCATATCTATGCAACCATCCCATATCAGCTGATAGACATATGCATATTTTAGTGATCAATGATACATATGAAAAAAATGTAAGGTAAACAATCAATATCACAACCATCCTTTGAACTCATCCCGGGTATATATCTCATTATCACAAAATCCTCCGGCCTTGTCGGGTACCAATATAATCATAATAGTATCCTTTGGCCTTGCCAGGAATCAATATCATCATAATAGTATCTTACATCCTTGTCGAGTATTAATCTAATCATTAAAGTATTTTCCGACCTTGCTGGGATCAATATTATCATAACAGTATCCTACAGCCTTACCGAGTATCAATAACATCATAACAGTATCCTCCAGCCTTGCCAGAAATTAGTATCATCATAATCATCAATGTGTATAGATAGATATATAATAGGTGCACATACTCAAGCCATGTCTAAAAAGAGTGTAAATTCGTATGTTTGTTGCCCAGAGTGATCTTTGGGACTAAATCATTATAAAAGTGTAGAAAGGGTTGGAATATCTCACGACCAGAGTAAATAATAGTGTCAAGTCATGGACTAAAATCTGTCATGGTAAAATATTTAAAACATCATTATCAAACCCTTTTATATATTTAAGTTATCCATTAAGTTAGGCGATTGTTGTTGTAAGGAAATCCATTTGTAAAGGTGAAAAGTAGGTTTTAACCCTTATTTAGGAAGAACAGTAGTAAGATCATATTTCAGCTAGAATCATATAAATTACTGATATAATAATCATGAATATACCTTACCTACGTATTCCATCACCAGTATCTGAATCAATAAAGTTGTAAGCAACATACAACATCTTTCTCCATCACATAACAGATAGATGTGCATATAAACATATATATATATATATATATATATTCTTAAACTACAACCATATCCTTTACAAGGATAATTACTTCCCAAGTCCAATCGATATCATAACACTACCTTTGGCCCAATAATATGTCCAAAATAATCACAACATCATATCACAGCCTTAGGCCCACATAATTATTCGAAACTCATATCATTAACTATTTATATAAACCATCTCATATATATAAGCTGTACCATAATCACAAGGGATGACATCTCTATAATCTATTAAGTATATCTATAATCGTCTCATATATAGGAGGCATCTCACTTCTAGGAGGCATAATGCATCAAGAAAGCATAAATTATAACTATGAAACATGTCATATCTTTGAGATATCTTATATATATAGGTCATATATCATGACTATGAGGAATATCATCTCTAAAGTCCATTTGTCATATCTAAGAGGAAATAGCATCTCTATGGGCCAAATACCAAGTCTAAGAGGAAATAGTATCTCTATGGGCCAATAATAAAGTCTAAGAGAAAATAACATCTCTATGGGCCAAATATCAAGTCTAAGAGGGAATAGCATCTCTATGGGCCAAATAACATATCTAGGAGGAATATCATCTCTAAAGCCTAATATCATAACTAGGAGGAAATAACATCTCTAAAGGCCCAATATCAAATCAAAAAGGAATATAATAGCCATAATTTCAAGGAATATCATCAGAATTTACCAGGTCATGAGGTAAGCTTAATCTTAATGCTCACTAGTCTCAACTAGGCCTCACATCCACAACTAAGTTCAAAATGGCTAACACGAGTCTTGACCTAAGTGGGACGGACGATCCCACTTCTAATCCCCAATTTTCATAATTAAGCAAACTATGCCCCAAACTAGGCTAAGGTATCTAGTTCAACTTCTAGATGTCAAGTATGCCATAATCAAGTTTAAGACAGGAACTTCATCTAGAAACAAATTACGGTTTCAAGATCACTAGACTATAGCCCAATTAAGGTTAATCATTCTAACCATAATTCCAACACTTAAACTACATCCCAAACCTAGAAGTATATTGTATCCATGCTATAAATTAGTTTGTTCTAGGGAGAAGGTAATACAATTCTAAAAGGGTACTAAGTAATTAACTTTAATGGTCCAAAACCCTCTCCAATCCTAAAGAAGTTAACAATCAAGACTAAGTTGTTATACTCATAATCAATCTTAACATTCACATTCATAGAATATATATCAAACATTAGCTATGAAGAAGAGAAGGTACAAACCTACCTCAAAGTCGAACTGTAAAATTTTACATCATTCACCAATGTCTATTTTCACTTTCCAATCCCAAAATGACCTCACACTATTAAAATCATAATCTACTTATCTATACGAGTCTAATAATTCCGATATTGCACTATTGTGCTTCAGGTCCAAAAATGACACCAAAATCCCTAAGTGGGTCCAATTATGGAAAACACATTTTTGAGGTCAACCCAACATTCATTCATCAACAAGGAATCATAATGCTTAAGAAATAAGTTAAAACAAAGAAAATTTTTGACTTAAATCAAGCCATAAGCTATATTAGGGTTTTGGGTCAAGAACCAAGAAATTCATTAATAAAGTGATGAAATATTACCTTAATTGGATGACAATCATGATAAAAGATGTTAATTCAAGCTCCCAAGACACCCACAAGACTTAATTTTGAGTTATTACACTCATTTAGGGGTTCTAAGTCTCAAAGATGGTAAAAAATGGGTAAAATGTGTCCTATAGGGTCCTTATTAACCCATATTAGGTATGGGGATATCACTATCTTGATTTTAGGGACCATGATTGCATTATCGCGATTGCAATAGTCCCTGTGTGATCGCAATACACTAATACCAACAAAGTCAAAACTTATTTTTGACCCTTGGAACTCATCCAGACTCCTTGTTAGTAAACAAACAATGTAACCCCACTAAATTTGATATTCCAGACATTTTGGTGAAGTTGTATTTTTTATACAAGGTCATTTAGACTAATTACAGGCCCCACACCCACATCAACCAATTTTCTCACTTTCTAACCAATAGGTCAAAATGAGCTCGAGCGCATTAGGAACCAATCTAAAGGGATACCTAGCCTAAATCTAATATTTTGGGTATATTGACATAGTTGGAATTTGCACTCGAGATTGTCTTACTAATGTTTTTCTTAGGTGGCTATTTAGAACTAGTGAAGACTTTAAAATAGGGAATTAGCTTTAAAAATTAAATGAACTAACCGGTAACCAAACCATCGGTACTCGCAAGTCATAAATGACTCGAGGAAGCTATTTAGAAACCCTTATGGTAAAGATAAGTGGAAATTTGATAAACATCAGGAAGGGTTATTATAGATGTTATGATATAGATTTTATTAAGGATGTAATGATAGCGATGATATGAGTTTCAGTTTGAGCCAAGAATTGATGGTTGGGTATGATATGATATGGTATGGATGGTTTTATGGTTATAGCTAATATTCATTAAAGTTATAGATCTTTGCTCGTTTATTTTTCTTTTATTGTACCCTTGGGTCTTATGGGGGGCATGCATTGGATTTATTTACTTTGTCATGCTTATTGACTTATGGGGGCCAATTTAGTAGTTATAGTAGTATGATATTTACATTTTTATTCTGGATTTATTTATTTCTTTATTTATGCATAATGCTATTGGATCTTATTTTCAGATTTTCCCTTTTACCTTGACTTAACTTATTTATCTCTAATTTTATTATATTTATATTATGATTTAGCTCAGTCGGCCAATGATGTCTACTCATTATCTATGGTTTTGATACTCATGCTATACTTCTGTACCTTTTTAATACAGATCTGTGTACTAATACTACCATTGATGTGATGATAGTGCTTAGTTGAAATTTGGAGATAAGGTGAGCTCATGGAGTCAAAGTTCCCCCCTTTCCCTTCTAATATCTATGTATAGTCTTCATTATCTGAGACATATTATATTTGACTATTTCAATACTTATTTTCCATTTGTAGCAGCTCTTGTACCAACACTACTATGTCATGGGATGGTTGTTCATATTTGATCTAACTCTTAGACTATATGTATGTTTTATTGCTATTTAAATATTTAGTTGCTGGTTTCCAGATTTTAGCCATTTTTCTCCAAGTTAACCCATTTTTTATACTTTCAGAATATGATTTGGCTTACCTACTGATGGGAAAAAGTAGGTGCCATCATGACTTATAAATTGGGTCGAGACTAATTCGTATCAGAGCCAGGTTGCATTGATATTATTAGTAAAATATCAAATGTGTAGTAGATTTTCACAGATTAGAGTGATGGCATCCATTTCTTACTTTGAGAGGTGATAGGTCATTCTTAGGAGTTTTTATTTTCTTTCACTCATTTTCTACTAAGAGTCTAAGTTGGTTTCTAAAGCATTCCTTTGGTTTTATTTCACAGATGGCTAGGACATGTGCTACTGCTATGTGAGATAAGAGTTTAGATACTGAGACAAGGGATCCTATAACTATTAGTGGATGACCTATAGGTCGTGCATGACCTAGGGATGTATCCCCAACTAGGGGCCAGGATAGGAGGCCTTCACTAGACCTTATTCGTCCTTTCGAGCCTGAGATTCTTCCACCCAGCCAATGCTATACCAGGGACCAGCCTAGACTCCACTAGGTTTTTTTTATTCTTCAATACTTAGGGATAATTTGGTTCAAATTTTGGTATTGATTGGCAGTGCACCATATAATGGTAAACAATCTATGAATCAGAGTGGTACTGAGGCGAAGGGGTAACCTGTAGCTACGACTCCTAGAGTTGAGGTCCCTATTATATTAGAGGTTGCCCAGTCATTAGTTTCCCATCCTTCTATATCTGTTAAGGAGAAAATGATGTTGGGTAGATTCTTTAGATTAGCTCTGCCTAAGTTTTCTGGTGCATGCGTATGACTTATTAATTGCTTGTGAGGATAGGCTTCATAATTTTGACCTAGTTAAGACTAGTGGTGTGGATTATAGTAATTTTCAACTGGAATTGGAAGCTCGACATTAGTGGAGAGCTCATCTTGATTCTGGGCCAACTGGACCTCTCCCTTTGATTAGACTAAGTTCTTCAAGATCTTCTTTAAGAAGTATATGCCTTGCAGCCTCAGGGATTATTTGAGAGATCAGTTCTTGAGATTAGTGAAGGTATCCATGACTGTTATAGAGCATGATGCTTGGTTTTATGAGTTGGCTAGACATGTTTTTTTATCTTGACTATTGAGTACGAGAGGGTTTATTTCTTTATTTGAGAATTGAGACTTTCTCTTTGCATGTTTACATAGAGTTTGGTTGCTGTAGGTAGGTCTTTTACTAAGATTTTTAATCATGCTCAGTTCATAGAGAAGATATATTACAAGGACCATAGGCAGCGATAAGATCCGTGGTATCAGGGTAGTTTCTGTAGAAGCCATAGTAGGTCAAAATTCAAAGGCAGTGCTTCTTAGGGTAGGTACACTTCGTGCTAGCCATATTAGTATCAGGGTCCATCTAGTAGGCCTGTTCACACTACTTTTTAAATTATCAATAGAGGCATGTCTAGTCTCTGCGATTGTCCTAGCCAAGATAATGGTCAATTTTTGAGAGGTTTGTCTTTTGGTTATTTTAGTCGTGGTTGTTATTTTGGGCTAGCTGGATCTTCTAGTTTTAGTACTATTCTTGGGGCATGTTATGGTTGTAGAACTTTTAGTTATTTCTCGAGATAATGCCCTAGTCGTGGGCAATAGTTCCCTTAGTTCAGAGTGTTCAACCAATTTGGGCAATTTTACACCCAGTTATAGGTGGTATGCATGGCCGTAGAGATAGTCCCTAGGGTTTTAATGGAGGTTCTCAGGAAGGTAGGATAGGAGACCAGTCAAGAACCCAGCAAAGTCATGGGCATGGTCTGTTGTATGCTAACCTACTATGCTCAAGGCTTAGTATTTATATGATATTATTATAGGTACAATTTTTGTGTGTCTTCAGTCGGCTTTTGCTTTATTTGATCTGGGATCCACTTATTCTTATTTTTTTACTTATTCTACCCCACAATTAGAGTTATCTTGGGATTCATTATCTGTGCCATTATGCATATCTGCTCTTTAGGGTGATTCTTTTATAGTAGATTAGATTTATAGATCATGTGTTGTGATTGTTCAAGAATTTGATACTCAGGATAATTTTATTATGTTAGATATGATGAATTTTGATGTGATTCTAGGCATGAACTGGTTATCCCAATCACGCTATCTTGAATTATTTTGCCAAGATTGAAACCTTAGCCATTTTAGTGGACCCTCGATCCTTTGGTAGGTAGTAGTTATCCATGAACCAACAACAACAACAACAACAAACCCAGTGTATTCCCACCTGGTGGGGTCTGGGGGGGGTTAAGATGTACGCAGTCCATACCTCTACCTCTGATGAAGTAGAAAGGCTGTTTCTGATAGACCCCCGGCTCAAGGCACAAGATACCACACAAACACATATTCAAGCACAGAAGCCGATTACATAACATAAATACGGCACCCATAAGTACTATAAAATAGAGGAAAGCAGAGGAAAGCACACAGATTCGTAATAAAACATGGAACACGGAACACGGAATCATAACAGGAATAAAACCCCCACCAAGTAATTCCCTACACTAGCGACCCAAACTGGCCCTAATCCTCTGACGTAATTCGCGCCCTCCAGACCTTCCTATCTAGGGTCATGTCCTCGGTGAGCTGTAACTATTCTATGTCCCGCCTAATCACCTCACCCCAGTACTTCTTCGGCCTACCCCTACCCCGCCTAAAATCATCCAACGCTAGCCTCTCACACCTATGGACTGGGGCATCCATGCCTCTCCTCTTCACGTGTCCGAACCATCTCAATCGTGCTTCCCGCATCTTGCACTCCACTGAAGTCACACCAACCTTCTCCCGAATAGTCTCATTCCGAACTCTATCCCCTCTAGTCAGTCCACACATCTAGCGCAACATCCGCATTTCTGCCACCTTCATTTTTTGGATGTGGGAGTTCTTAACTGGCTAACACTCCGCTCCATACAACAAGGCCGGACGGACTACCACCCTATAGAATTTGCCTTTAAGCTTAGGCGGCACCTTAGTTATCCATGAACCAATGGGAATTATTTCTAATAATAAGGCTAGGAGACTTATTTTGAGGTGTTGGGAATCTTATCTCATATATATTCATGATGTTAGTGTTGAGAATCCATTGCTTAAATTTGTTTCTATAGTTCATAAGTTTTTTGTTATTTTCCCTATAGATCTACCTGGTCCTTTTCTAGATCATGATATATAGCTTGTTACTGATCTTAAGCTGAGAACTCAACCTATTTCTATGGGACCTTATTGTATAGATCTTGCTGAGCGTAAGGAGCTAAATTCTCAACTTTAGGATCTATTTGGTACGGGTTTCATTAGAATAAGTGTGTCCCTTTGGGGAGCTCCTATGTTGTTGTGAGGAAGAAGTTATTGGTTATAGGCTGCTTAATAAGGTGATAGTGAAGAACCGGTAGCCTATACCTTGCAGATATGACTTTAGGGGTAGCAGTGTTCTCTAAGATTTATTTGTGATCTAGTTCCAATTAGTTAAGGATTTAGGCTAAGAATATGTCAAAGATAACCTGTAGGATCCGTTGTGGTCATTATGAGTTCCTATCAATGTGTTTTGGGTTGACTAACTCCCCAACCATATTTATGAAATTTATGAACCATGTGGTCAGAGCTTATTTGGATTTTTTAAATTATTTTCATTGACCACATCCCTGTTTATTCAAGATTTAGAGAGAAGTATGTGCAAAATTTGAGGATTGTTTTCTAGACTTTGAGAGATCATATGCTTTTTGCTAAATTCTCAAAATATGAGTTTTGGCTTGATTGGATGACATTCCTTAGGTATGTGCTGTCTAATGATGAGATTATGGTAGACCCAACAAATTTTGACTATATTCGTGTTTGGGATAGGTCTACATCTCGGTCTGAGGTTTATAGCTTCATTGGTTTTGAAAGTTACTGTCGATGGTTCCTTGAAAGTTTTGCTACCATTGTAGTACCGATGACTAGATTGACTCAAATGGAAATTTCTTTTCAATGGTCTAAGGAGTGTGTGTCAAGCTTTAGAAAGCTTAAGAGATTTCTCACTTTGGCTTTTATACTGGCTCTCCCTATTGAGGTGAGGGATTCATTGTGTATTGTGATGCTTCTAGTGTTGGTTTGGGTTGTGTATTGGTACAATGGGTTTGAGCAATTACTTATGCATTGAGGCAACTGAAGGTGCACGAGCTCAAATAACCCACTTGTGATTTAGACTTGGCGGCGGTAGTTTTTGCATTTAAGATTTGGAGGCATTACTTTTATTGTGTGCATTGATATCTCACAGATATCCTAGTCTTTAGCATCTTTTGACCCAAAGATCGCTTAATTCTAGGTAGTGTAGACTGATGGAGTTGCTTAAGGTTTATGTCATCTTTATATTGTATTATCTAAGAAAGGCGAATGTGGTAGTTGATGGCTTGAGTCGTAAGGTGGTGAGTATGGGTAGGTTTGCTTATATTTTAGTTTCTCAATTGATGTTGGCATGGGAAATTCAGTCCTTATCCAACTTATTGCTGTGACTTGATATTTTAGATCCTAAGAGGTTTTTTTCTAAAGTTGAGGTAAGGTCTTCGCTATTTAAGCAGATTTATGGTCATCAGTTTTAGGATAATAAACTTTGCATCATTTATGTCTAGGTGTTGAGTGGCGAGTCCAAGAGGGACACCGTAGATTTTGATGGTGTTTTGAGATTTGATTGCCATATTTTTTTTCTGAGGGTTGATAGCTTAATTCAGTTGATATTGCGTAAGGCTTACAACTCTAGATATTCTATTCATCCCTAGATACTCTATGCACCTGGGTACAACTAAGATGTTTAGAGATTTAAGAGAACATTACAAGTGGAGTGGTATGAAGAGAGATATGAAAGACTTCGTAGATTAGTGCCTATATTATCAGCAGGTTAAGGCCGAGCATCAGAGATCTGGTGGCTTGATTCAGAGGTTGCCCATCCCCAAGTAGAAGAGGGAGAAAATTACCATGGACTTCTTTAGTGGGATACCTCATACCTCTCATCGTTTCAATGGTATTTTGGTTATTATGGATTGATTGACCAAGTTAGCATATTTCATTCCTGTTCAGTTGTCCTTCAGTGTCAAGAGGTTGGTTCGTATCTATGTTATTGAGATAGTCCAGTTATATGGTGTGCCTATATTTGTCATTTTAGACTGGGGTTAGGTATTTACTTCTAGATTTTGTAGAGCTTTTAAGAGGAGTTGGGTTGATCTTAGTACAACCTTTTATTCTCACATTAATGGACAGTCAGAGCGAAATATTTAGGTTCTCGAGGATTTGCTCTTATCCTATGTAATGGATTTTGGAGGTCACTAGGAGCAACACTTAGGTTTGGCACAGTTACCATATAATAATAACTATTATTCTTGTATTGAGATGGCGCCTTTTGAGGATTAGTATTATAGGCGATGCCGTTCTCCGATAAGATGGTTTAAGACTTTCGAGAATATACCCTATGGTACTGACTTGCTTTAGTAGTTGTTGGATAGAGTCAGGGTAATTTAGGATAGGTTGAGGGAAGCTTACAGTAGGAAGTAGACCATATATTTTATGCCTTGATATTTTGAGTTAGTGATCGGGTATTCCTTCAAGTATCATTTATGAAGGGTGTAATGAGGTTTGGTAGGAATGACAATCTTAACCGTAGATATATTGGACCCTTTGAGTTTCTTTGCACAGTTTGTGAGGTGGCTTATGAGTTAGACTTACACCCAGATTTTGCAGTTGACCATTCAATTTTCCATGTTTCTATGTTGCGGATATACATCCTGACCCATTTCATGTGCTTAGACAGGACTCGATTGTGTTAGATGAGCAATTAACCTTCCTGGAGGAGCCAGTTCTTATAATGGCCAGTGATGGTAGGTGATTGTGCACTAGAGATATACCAGTAGTTAAGGTTTAGTGGAGGAACCGCCTAGTCTAGAAGGATACTTGAGAGATCGAGAGTGAGATGCGAATATAGTATCCTTACTTGTTCGAGGCTTCAGGTACATCCTGACCCTTTACTTTTGCGGACGGATGTTAGGTTAGCAGTGGATATTGTAATTATCCTCCAGGTCATTTTCAATATTTTTGCACCATTTAGATCTTTCCTAGAGTTGTCCCATGTCATTTATGACTTTCTATAACTAAGAGTTTGGTTATCGGGCTATTTGTTTGGTTGATAGAGACAATTCCCTATTTTGAAGCCTTTACTAGTTCAATTGGCTATTAGGCAAAAACATCAGTAAAATGACTTCGTATGCCAATTTTGACAGTTCTAATAGTTTTAGAACATTAATTTTATGATAGGTGGACCCTTAGTTTGGGTCTCGAGGCTCCTAGACTTATTTTGGGCTATTGGCTAGAAGTTGAAAAATGACTAGTAGGTGTGGGACCCACTTTAAATCAAATCGATCTTGGATGACAATTTTGACAGTGTCATTAAGTAAAGAATTTAAATTTTGATAGGATAACATAATTTGTTCGCATACATGAGATTCTGGATAAGTTCCAAGTTTCAGCTGGTACTGATGCATCGTGTATGTGACTAACAAGTTCCTTAAGCAACCTGGCTTGGGACTAGTATCGCACAATAGAGGATGGTGTCACATAAGCGAATGCCACTTAAGTGATACCATGGTCGCTTACGAGATAAATGTTGATGTAGAAAGTATCGTTTAAGCGATCCGTTGTTCTCTTAAGCATCATTTGTGTACCTGGGAATAGTATAAAAACCCCACTTAGCCTGATTTTCACCATTTTTCATCCATTCCATAGTATTTTGAACCCTAAAAAGTGGGAAAACTTGAGGGAATAATTTTTAGGTGATTTTGGAGCTTGGGTAAAGTTAATTTACATGTTTCTTCTTTTAATTGTGTATATGGGATGAAATTTTGGTATTGGAAGTATTATTGGTATTGTTAGTCTAATTTGCACTATTTAAACTATCTTGAAACCATAATTTTAGGCGGAATTGACTTAGTTGCTCATGTTTTAGAAAGAATTGCTATCTTAGGGAAAATTATGACTTGAACATCTAGGAATGAAATTAGATACCTTATCCTAGTCCAGGGTAGAATTTACCTAAAAATGGAGTTTTAGGATTAAAAATGGGCCCTTTCGGCCAACCTTAGGCCAAGATCTGTGTTTGCTTTTGTAGACTTATTTTTGCATGTTGTACCCTTATTAATTATTCTTTTAGGGCTTTGTGGAGATTTAATACTTAATTATTATGCTAGTTTGGTAGTTGGGAGTTGGTGTTAATTTCAGGTAAAATTTGGTGTATTATTGATATAGTTATTTATATGGCTCATCGATATTGTTTGTTGATGAGTGGTGATTTTACCACTCATTCGCACTCAATTTTAATGCATATTACCTTGTCTAAAATAAGTAAATGATTCATAATTGTGATTTAATGCACTAATATCCACTCTTTGCAGGTATAGGAGTTGGAAAGACAAATAGATGTGGATTGGAACTTGAAATGATCAAATGGGAGCAGAAAAAGTGCAGCTAAAGACCTGCAGTGAACTAGCCTCAGTTACCACAATCACGGTCCATGGGCCGGGTCACATTCAGTCAAGATTATCAATCAATCACGACCGTAGAAGTCAATCGTGGTTGCATAGCCGCGGTCGCAGCCAGACTTGCGTGATCATGGTTGGCAGAAATGTTCAGCCCAAAGGCAAAACTGTAATTGCATGTGCTGATCCCAAATGGAGGATCCTTTCCATCATATTCCTTCTTCCTTAATTTTTCTAGGTTTAGCTTGAGACTTTGTAGCCTCCATTTTTGGAGAAGAAAATATTGTGAAAATTTTGGGTGAAGAATACATTGAAGAATTTCTAAGTGGAAGATTTGCTCACTTCCATTGTTGATATTTTGGGAGAGCAAAGTTTGAAGTAACATTCACTTAGATCTTCTACAACTTTTATTCAATAGAGATTATGGGTATATCTATGCTTGTTTATCTTATGTAAATCTAAATCTCCCTCTTGTGGTTATGTGTGAATAGGGATTAAAGTGTGTGTGCGTTGTGATTGTTAGCATCTATTTAGTAGCTCTTGTTTATGGGTTTTATTATTGCTATGCTATTTTTGTTATGATTTTATGGGTGAAAGCTCCAAATATCCACATGGATTTGATGAGTGAGAGCTCCGAGCTCTAGAAAGTTCAATACCATCTTCGAAAAAAGGGTTTTGGGTGAACTTTAGAAATCCATATCATCCTCGAAAGAGGGATATGGGGACCAAAGCAATGATAGAAAATTATACATGTAGTTTACTAAATTTTCACTATCTTAGACATAAGGGTTAATTTGAGGTTAACTATGCCATGTGTGTCATCTTAAAAATTGGGATGCCTTGATTGGGGTTGTGGTTGCAGATTGTTGAATACACCCTTTAGGTATTCGAAAGAATCAATGGGTGAAAGTTTAGTGTTATGTTGAAATACTAGTATCAAAATCTACAACCAAGCCTACCCATATTTGACTTACTAAATCGATGCTGATGATTAACTTCCACATGTCACTACCTCAGTAATGCATAGTCCCTAGATCCTTACATAATTGTTAAAACTCTAATTATTTATAGCACCAAATTTATACTAGAAAATCCCAAAAAGAAACATTAGTGTAGGAAATCAATCCCCCATTTTATCTTTTTGTACAATTTGTCTGGATCTAACTTGTAACAATTATTTTGAATTAATTTGATCGCCACTCACATTGTTCATTATGGATTCGACCCCGATACCAAAGTTGGGTAAATATATCGACAACTACTGCCTTGCACTCAACTTGACGTGTAAGTTGAGCGTTATAAAAAATGGCATCATTGCCGGAGAATAATTTGGCGTATTAAGTTAGTTGGAAATCTTAGTTACTTGCTTGAATTCAAGCTTGTAAATATTTGGTTGTGATTTTTCTTTGTAGGTAGATTTTATTTCATTTTACTTTTCTTGATGGCATCTTCTAATAAATATGAGTTTAATGATTGGAAGTCATATCGTGACTCCCTATATTCGTATTATTACTGACCACACTTCAGGAGAGATTGTAAGTATACTCCTCGGGGAAAGATTTTACCATCTCCATCTAATTGGGAGTATGGTTGCCCTATGTGTGGCCATCTGCAAGGACATTCAGTTAAGTGTCCAAATACCCTCACTCCCCCTATTATACTAATAGAATTTCTAGTTCTTTCAATGATTTTATTAGGTCATATGATGAGAAACAAGAAGAATAATGCACCGAGTCCAGTAGATGTGACCCAAGGTTACTAGCCATCATAATGCACTGAGTTACATGCTAGCCCTTACCCACAAACCATCCTAGGATACTACATTGTTTCATAATATAGGGTCCAAAGACACTTTTTTTGGCCCTGTGCAGTGACTCGTCACCAAGCCTCTAATTAATGGATACGACCAATGCATCTTTATCTATGGTGTGTATCACGGTCACTACCTAGATATGTTTTGACTGCCTCATTCACTGACACATATTTAATAGGACTTGCTCATCATTAAGTATAAATTTTATTTGTCCTATATCCATGTAAACCAATGCCCTATTCGTGGCTAGGAAAGGTCTTCCCAAGATGATAGGGACATTAAAATCAACCAGATAATCGAGAATCTTAAAGTCTGCTAGAAAAATGAAATAATCTTCCTTTACAAACACATCACACATCATACCAAACAACTTCTTCATAGTATGATCGACCATCAACAATCTCATAGAGGTCGGCTAAGGCAGCCCCAACCCTAACTGCTTGTATACAACCGACATCATCAGAATAATGCTAGATTCTAGCTCACATAAAGCTCATGCAATATTGAAAGATACAATAGTACAAGGAATAGTGAATGAACCGGGATCCTCCTTCTTTTTGACTAAAGATCGAGAGGCAATAGAACTAAAGTGGTGCATATTATCAGCAGGTTCTAAACTCACCATCTACTTCTTA